>NC_134688.1:231751632-232026632 GCF_050947455.1 Rhinoderma darwinii
CACCTTTAGCGCAGTCGACTGTGCTATTGATTCCGTCACAAAAACGGAAACCTGCCGGAATGGTGACTAACGGAAACCATTAGCAATGTTTCCGTCACCATTGATTTCAATGGTGACTGAAACGGAAGCTGTGGTTTCAGTTTGACTTTCCGTTGCGGGGTTCACCCAACGGAAACCTCCCACGGAACCCCGGAAAGGAAAGCCAACGCTGATGTGAACAGGCCCTAATCCTTCCCCATAATCCTGCCCTCGCTAATTAAAATAAATATATTATATAATGTATATAGCGCTGTATCCGTCAGGTCAGCGGGACTGACTGATTCAGTGTCAGCGAGTCCTGCAGGATCGAGCTGTTACCGATCACATCTAAGTTCATAACTTAGATGTGATCAGTAATAGGCGACCTAATGCATTCAGGTCCCAGCGCTATATACAGCTGCTCTGTATACAGGATACAAAGCAGCTGTATCTCAAAGTGCAAATCATTTTCAATAAAAAGTAATTAAAATTTGCACCAATCGCATTAATAGATATCTTTATATATCATAGTGACATGTCCGAAGTTTTCATCGGTGGGGGACCGAGCACTGAGGCCCCCACCGATCGCTAAAACGAAGCAGCAGAAGTGCTCGGGTGAGCGCTGTGCCGCTTCATTTATGATCGACTTTCAGCCGAGTGAGCGGTGGACGGACTCCTAGACTTTCTATTGAGCCTGTACACTGCTCCAAGGAAAGCCAAACAGAATTGAAGCGGCACACCGCTCACCCGAGCACTTCTGCTGCTTAGTTTTAGCAACTAGTGGGGGGTCTCAGTGTTCGGACCCCACTGATCAAAACTTCTGACATGTCAAAAGTTTTTTAAAAAGTTGTTACACTTTAAAGAGAATCTTTCATCTGCCCACAGATTTGCATTTGAGTGCAGCATGTAATGGTCAGGGCTGCACAAACTCTGGGGCACTTTATATTTTTTTTCCTACCCTTTTTCCTTACTTACATATCTGTGCTGTAATATTTGGCGCCCGATATTTAAATAACCCCAAGAACTGCCAATGGGGCGGTAATTGGAAAGGGGGCGTGTAACATCGCTGTGACACTGCCCAATCCGCTACGGACAATGTCAACAGCAAGAGCTGGAGAGAGGAGATCATGTGCACGCTCTCACTCTTCAGCTCTCGGCAGGCAAGTACAAGACTGATCTCAGGTGAGAGATCAGTCTTATCGTCCTTGTCTGCCGAGAGCTAAAGAGTGAGAGCGTGCGTGCGTGCGCGCACAGCTCCGATGCCATGGAACAGAAGAAGAAGAATTCACACTTTTCTTCTCCTCTTGTGTTCCTTAGTGGTGGCGGAGCTGCGCGCACACGCTCTCTCCAGCTCTTGCTGTAACGCTGACCGTAGCTGATTGGACAGTGTCACAGCGATGTTACACGCCCCCTTGCCAATTACCTCCTCATTGACAGTTCATGGGGTTATTTAAATATCGGGCGCCAAATATTACAGCACTGATATCTAAATAACGAAGGAGGCTAGGAAAAAAATGTTAAGTGCCCCAGAGTTTGTGCGGCCCTCCCCATTACATGCTGCACTCAGCTGTACATGTATGGGGAGGTGTAAGGTTCTCTTTAAAATAAAGGTGTTATAATTTTTTTTTTTTTATTTGATATGTTTTATTTTATGGGCCTAATTTTTCTAATTATTTTAATATGTTTCCGAAGGTAGCTATTTATTCATATGTTTGTACGTCTGTGGGGGCAGCCAACTATTTTTATTTTTCATACTGCTCATTTTTGTTTTGCAGGTTCTGCTGGACCATTTGGACTACGTCGTAGATTCGTTGGACTACTTCGCTGATTTAAGCTTTAGTTTTATATTTTTAAAAAAATGGTTAAAGTGGATTGTGTGGAAGAGTTGTCATTTCAATAAAATACATTTCTTTGTCTCTATTTTTTAATACTTCATTACCGCCTTGGTAATGGCTGCTGTCTGAGAGCGTCCGTTACTAAGAAGGGGCTTAGTGTTAGCCAGTAATAAGGCTAGCACTAACCCCTATTATTACCCCGGTACCCACCGCCACCAGGAGTACCGGGAAGAGCTGGGTACGATCCAGCACCTGACCATCTGAAGAGAAGGGCGGGTACTGGGGTGGCCGCAGGCTGGTACTATCAGGCTCGGAATGGCCAAAAACCATGGCCCTTCCCACCCTGGTAATGCTAGGCTCCTGCTGCTTTATTGTATCTGGCTGGTTATGAAAAATGGAGGGGATCTCACATAATTTTTTTTCAATTTTTTTTTTTTTTAAAAGACGTGGGGTTCCTGCTATTTTTCACAACCAGCCAGATACAATGCTGCAGCCTAGCATCACCAGGGTGGGAAGGGCCACGTTTTTTATCCCTTCCCAGCCTGGTAAAACCTGCTGCCTTACCGTCGCTTCAGATGGTCGGGTACTGGATCGTACTCCCCTCGCGGCAGTGAGAACCGGGGTAATAATAGGGGTTAGTGATAGCCTTTTTTCTGGCTAACACGAAGCCCCTTAGTAATGGACGCTCTCAATCAGACAACAGCCATTACCAAGGCCATAATAAAGTATTAAAAAAAACAGACATAAGAAAAACTTTTATTGAAATCTAAACTCCCCCTTGCAACCCTCTTTAACCATTTTATTTTTTTTTAAAAAGTAGATCATCGGAGTAGTCCAATGAATCTACGACGTAGTCCAAACGCTCCAGCGGAACCTACCAAAAAAAAGCAGTATAAAAATGTTAAAAACTTACATTTGCCACAATAGTCACTCGATATAACTATACTGTAATCACTTATATGGTCTGCAGATATCTTGTGTGTAACTGGTATCTACCTCTATAAGGTCACTATATGGTGGTAATATTGGTCTATATATAGTGTGATTTATTCACGAACAGTATGGTGGGTTTTTTCTGACACTATGTTGTAGTAATATGTGATCATGGTTTGGTAGTTTTATTCAGTAACCGTATGGAAGTATTTTTCAGTAATAGTATAAAGGTATTATTCAGTAACAGTATGGGGGTATTATTTAGTATCAGTATGGAGGTATTATTCAGTAACTGTATGGGGGTATTATTCAGTAACCGTATGGAGGTATTATTCAGTAACAGTATGGGGGTATTCAGTAACAGTATGGGGGTATTATTCAGTAACAGTATGGGGGTATTCAGTAACAGTATGGGGGTATTATTCAGTAACAGTATGGGGGTATTATTCAGTAACAGTATGGCGGTATTATTCAGTAACAGTATAAATGTATTCAGTAACAGTATGGGGGTATTATTCAGTAACAGTATGGGGGTATTATTCAGTAACAGTACGGGGGTATTATTCAGTAACAGTACGGGGGTATTCAGTAACAGTACGGGGGTATTCAGTAACAGTACGGGGGTATTATTCAGTAACAGTACGGGGGTATTATTCAGTAACAGTACGGGGGTATTATTCAGTAACAGTACGGGGGTATTATTCAGTAACAGTACGGGGGTATTATTCAGTAACAGTACGGGGGTATTATTCAGTAACAGTACGGGGGTATTATTCAGTAACAGTACGGGGGTATTATTCAGTAACAGTACGGGGGTATTATTCAGTAACAGTACGGGGGTATTATTCAGTAAAAGTACGGGGGTATTATTCAGTAACAGTACGGGGGTATTATTCAGTAACAGTACGGGGGTATTATTCAGTAACAGTACGGGGGTATTATTCAGTAACAGTACGGGGGTATTATTCAGTAACAGTACGGGGGTATTATTCAGTAACAGTACGGGGGTATTATTCAGTAACAGTACGGGGGTATTATTCAGTAACAGTACGGGGGTATTATTCAGTAACAGTACGGGGGTATTATTCAGTAACAGTACGGGGGTATTATTCAGTAACAGTACGGGGGTATTATTCAGTAACAGTACGGGGGTATTATTCAGTAACAGTACGGGGGTATTATTCAGTAACAGTACGGGGGTATTATTCAGTAACAGTACGGGGGTATTATTCAGTAACAGTACGGGGGTATTATTCAGTAACAGTACGGGGGTATTATTCAGTAACAGTACGGGGGTATTATTCAGTAACAGTACGGGGGTATTATTCAGTAACCGTATGGGGGTATTATTCAGTAACCGTATGGAGGTATTATTCAGTAACCGTATGGAGGTATTATTCAGTAACAGTACGGGGGTATTCAGTAAAAGTATGGGGTATTATTGGTAATGTTGGTCTTACAATCTATGTAAGTTACTCTGTTGTGGGCTGTGGGGAAGTGTGAGTGCGGCAGCAGATGATCAGGCTAAGAGACAGTCTGCAGAGTGGCATGTGATGTACTTTGACATGTAGGTGATACTTACATGTAGGGTGTGGGCCCATAACTTATGTACAGCCCAGGGCCAAAGATCATATGAATCCACCACTGGCATCAACCAGCACAGGCAGACCACTACAATACAGCAGGTAGAGCAAAGAAACCAGCCCAGGACGTGCCGCTTCAAAACAGCGCTAAGCGCGATCCGTCCTGGACTGGCCTGAATGTAATTGCAGAGAGTGACGCCACAAATGAGACTGGCTGCCGAGGAGAGATATGGGGCAGTGCAGGGCAGACTGTAGTATTTGCGTTGCACTGATTGGCAGTAAGAATAATTCTTTAAATATTTTCCATACTTCTAACAGCACTTTAAGGCCCTGTTCACACTGAGTTTTTTGCAGGAGGAAAATTCTGCCTCAAAATTCTGTTTGGGATTTAGAGGCAAATTTTGTCCTTCCTGCACGTCGTTTGCCGTTATTTTCACCGCGTTTTTCGCTCGCGGCCATTGAGTGCTACGGGCAAAAAACTCAGCGAAATACCCTTTCTCTTCCTCCCATTGATGTCAATGGGAGGTCAGAGGCGTAAACGCGCGAAGATAGGGCATGTCCCTTCTTTCTCAGGAGGCATTTTCGGCCGGTATTTGATGAGTTTCGTCAAAATACTCCATGTGAACAGGGCCTAACAAATAAACATCAAATGCTTTGCTATTGAAAAAATGTATATATTGCGTGTTCGATGTGTAAAGCTAGGAATGAGAAAACTCCGATAGATTTGGGGGGGGGGGGCGCCTTTTTATAGTTCGCCTCAGGCGGCAGACAGGCTCGGTTCACCCCTTCAGACGTTCATGCGTTGGGGGCTCCCATCACCTCTGTTTTCAGTTTGTATACAGAGCAGCTGCAGTGGTGACATCACGTCGACAGTACATCACCGCTGCAGCTCTCTGTATACAAATCGTGAACAGAGGTGACGGGAGCCCTCAGTGCAGGAACGTCTGGGAAGAGAGAGGAAAGCATAAGTTAATATTTATTTTAATTTCTCCTCTACTGCTTCAACATAATTTCTTTTTAACCCTTTTAATGTAATGTGTACAGGGTCTAAAAAGGCAACAAATGGCAAATGTGCACTATGGAGCAACTGAACAATGTGCCCATCTGCCATTTATTAACGGTGTCATTCAGTGCCACCTTGGTGCCCATTTTCCACTTATTGCCCCTTTAGTGTCCTTATGCTCAGTGCCCCCTTGATGCATATTTGCCATTTACTGACCCTTTAGCACCCTCTGTCACAGAAGAACTATAAATGATCAAGTAATGGCAAATTGGCATCGAAGGGGCACTGAACAGGACACTAAGGGTATGTTCACACGTAGAGTCAAAAACGTCTCAAAATACAGAGCTGTTTTGAAGGGAAAACAGCCACTGATTTTCAGACGTTTTTTGAGCAACTCGCATTTTTCGCTGTGGTTTTCGCTGCGTTTTTGCGCTGTTCTCGGAGCGGTTTTCATTGGAGTCTATGAGAAAACGGCCCAAGAAGTGTCCTGCACTTCTTTTGACAAGGCTGTAATTTTACGAGCCGTCTTTTGACAGCGAAACGTAAAATGACAGGTCGTCGGCACAGTACATCGTAAGACCCATTGAAAGTAATGGGCAGATGTTTGCCGACGTATTGGAGGCATTTTTTCAGATGTAATTCGAGGCGTAAAACGCTTCCAATACGTCTGAAAATAGGTTGTGTGAACCCAGCCTAAAGGGGCAATAAGTGGCAAATGGGCACCAAGGTGGCACTGAATCCTCTGCCCATTTGCCATTTTTAGACCCCCATCAGTGCGCCCATACAACCAAAGCCCACAGTCTGAGTGACCTGCTGGGCTTCTTACAGTGCACTGCGTCTGCTGATGCTGCTGGAACGGAGCCCTGGGGAAATCACCAGAGCAGGACCGCATGGTAAAATAGGCCTTATTCACACGACAGGGTCCCAGTGTCTGCCGTTTTTCCTGGCCGTTTTGCAAATGTTCCGGGCCGTGTTGCCATTTTTAACGGCCGATTTTTGACCCATTTTGCATCCGGTTTTTTTCCCTGTCCGCTTTAAAATCTGATGAGTTTATTTTGTACATTTTTGCCACATACTTCCCTCTGTAGATAATGCACCAGCCCCCTCCCTGTAGGTAGTGGCCCACAGCCCCCCCACCTGTCTGCAGATAGCGCCACTGTTCCAGGAGAAGTCCCTGACTTCAATGTCCTTCAGAAGTGCCTGACGTCACTGTGTCCATATATGAGAAACAAGATGAAGGACCCTAGTAATTCGCAGGGGGGGATAGCCACAACTTCTATTCTATAACCCGGTTTGGCCGTAAGGCGCATGCGCCCAGATCGCTCTGGGATTGGATACATGGCCGTCTCACCATATTGGACACTTGACACGCCAGTCTTACTGCACGAGGGCTCGTCCCTCGCTGCAAGCCCTGATTGGCCACTTTACGGGAAGACGATCCTTTGGAGGGTTGTCGAACACCACAAAAGGAAGCAGAAATCGCACGCGCGTGCATTAGCCCTGTATTATCCCCTGAGGACACTGCGTAAGCAGTGAAACATGTCGGGGGGGGGGGGGGGGCGGCGGCTAGCGTTATTTTAACTATCCTAGTCGGCTCTAGTAATTATATCCAACCTTTGTGTGACAGGGGTTTCACAGCAGTCTGCAGCTGCTGACTGTGTCAGTCACACTGAACCTATGAGGTGTACAGCACATTCCTCACCTCAATTAACATGCTAACCGACTCTGTGCCAGTTTTTAACTTACTACATGTTGTAGTAAAATTCAGTAATAAAAGCTACATTTTAATATACCAATTAATTCATTCAATTAGTAGTTTGGACATTGGGACTCGAGTGCCTATGCAGACCAGCCGTTTCTTTGTGTCCATATATGAACACAGTGAAGTCAGAGACTTCTCCTGGAGCGGAATCCCAGGCCGCATCGCTGGGGATTCCGCTTCAGAAGTCCCTGACTTCACTGTGTGGACACAGCGAAGTCAGGGACTTCTGCTGGCGTGGAATCTCCAATCCCCGGCCACAGATTTCCGAAGCTCCTACAGGGAGCAAAAAACATACCCTCCTCCTCCTCACATGCACTTTGCACTGTGAGGAGGAGAGGGAGAGTGCGAGCGACGGAAGACACGGCCGTCACTTGGAGCACATTGAAGTGATGGCCGTGTATTACCCGGCCCCATAGACTTCTATGGGAGCCGAACGGCCGAAAATAGGGCATGTCCCATTTTTTGACGGACTGGTTTCCCAGGCCGTCACAAAATCGTAAGTGTGAATAGCCCCTATTGTTATTACTGCGACCGTGTGACAGACGTTTTTTGAACGGCCATCACACGGCCGGGAAACCCTGTAATGTGCATGAGGGCTAAGTCTCCTCCCTGTGTTGCGTCCTGAGTGATGTCATCACGCCTGATCATAACTCAGGACGTAAGATGAGAGTGGGAGAGGTAGTCGCGGCGTGGGGAAGCCAGTAGTGAGGTCAGTGAGTGACATCTGACTCGCTGGCGCCCCCCTAACAGTATGGCGGCCAGCGCCCTGTGCGACCGCAAGTAGCTAAGGCCGGCCATGGTGGAGATTAATATTTTACTGTCCATGGTTAGGAAGATTCTCTAATGTCCAGGAAATGAGGATCTTACATTCTCCATTGTGAATGCCTCGACTTGTAGATCCTTGAAGGTTTAGAAAGATAACATTGTTTAATACAGGAACATATACAGTTTGTGTATATAATATATGTATCATACCCCCCAACCGTTCCGGATCCGGCGGGACCGTCCTGGTTTCTCACCGCCGTCCCGGACGGTCTGCAAAATGTCCCGTTGGGCACTGCATCAAAACAGCTGATCGCTGCTGACTAAAGCAGCGATCAGAAGAAGGCAGGAGTCTTGCGGCGGTGTTCTCACTAGGATCGATGCCGGCCTGGGAGTGGACCAGTCCAGTGACCTGACCTCACCGGTCAGGTGAGTGGACTGGTCCACTCCCAGGCCGGCATCGACACCAGTAAAAACGCCGCTGCAAGACTCCTGCTTTCTTCTGACAGTGAGTGACGTCAAAGCAGAGCGGAGAGTGGCAGCAGTAGGCTACCTCTACCGCTTTCCTCTCTGGTGGCACCTGGGGGGGGGGGGTGGCTGTGTGTGTGTGGGGTGCGATCTACAGGGGGGCTGTGTGTGTGGAGCTATGTACAGGGGGCTGTATCTGGCGCAACTGGAAAAAAAAAATCCCCATAATGTAACTCTGCTACCTGTCAATTGAAAAGTCATCAACCACAGGGTCTCCCTCTTGACTTTCATTGATCTCAGCCTTTTGGTTTGTTCTGCAGCTGCTGCCGCCGTGATGAGCAAATGTTATACCAAACATAGGAAAAGTAACATAAAGACGATATAACCGGATCCATAATATCTGTGATATCCAGACAGTCCAGAGATCCGCAGTGAGAATTTGCATGTGTTATTTGAAGAAGGATCTGGCCATGATTTGATGTGTTTATGCGGGACATTGGGCGTGGTTAGGGGTGTGGCTTAAAATTTCCCTCTTTTTTCCGAATTCAAAAGTTTGTGTGTGTGTGTGTGTGTTGAGGGTTGACGTTTATTCTGGGGAGGTTTTTTCTGTGGACTTTACGGATGTTCTGTGTAATAATTGGATCACCTGCAGATATCGCTTATATAGTCCTTGGCCGTCCTCCGGATGTGCTCCATAATGTGGAGTGGTGGAGGCTACAATAGAACTGTTTGTACTTAGTTTTCTCTTTTAACTTAAAAAATATTTTATAATTAATTAAGACTTGATTCATTTCCGTTAATTAAAATTTGAGACCATCCAAGAAAACTCAAAAAATATCTATTCACACCCCAAACCTATCAGGACCTTAAATGTTGAGGGCCGTGGCCGCTGCCCGCAGTTGGACAAGAAGTGTAGAAAAATGTATAGAAACTGGTATGATATAAGGACTGGTCTGTGTGGAAATGTATATTTTCTATCCATTTTATATCGCTTTAATCTCAGGCAGCAGCAGAGGGGACTGAAACCAGTCGCTGCCACCCCTTCCTGCACTAATTGTACCTGCGTCTATAGGACGCAGATCCATTTGCATGCATAAGCGCTGAAGCGCACGTTCCTTGCCCGATCATTCAGCGCCTAACAATGACGCTGATTGGCAGGGCAGAATGAATTGGCACCTTTCATCGAGGCTAGCGGCGCGATGACATCGTCGCGCAGCTTGCGTCGTTCAGCCCCGGCAGACCTCAGAAGAGAGCAGGCCTGCATTGGCAAAGAACGGAACGGGATAAAGGGGAGTACGTAATTATTTTTTTTATCACTTAAAAGTGTGAGTGCCATTATTTATGTGGGGCACAATCTACAGGGGGGCTATATGTAGAGCACTATCTACAGGGGCAAATACGTGGGGCACTATCTATGGTGGCACTATATACAGAGGGCTCTATGGAGGCACTACCTACGGGGAGCACTCCATATATGTAGGAAAATAGAGGATATGTTATTAAACCCTTAACGACATGTCACTTGCATGTACGTGACAGCCGTTAAGCGTAAGTATGGATCGGGCTCACAGGCTGAGTTCGCTCCATACTCAGCGGGTGATCGCTGTGTTGTACAGCCGGCACCTCACTGCAACGGGTGAAATCAAAGATCACTTCGATTCCGCCCGTTTAACACCTTAGTCTACATTCACACAAGCATATCAGATTCACGCACTTGAAAAACGCGAGTGAATCTAGTCCGTGTGTGCTGCGTTATGCATCAGTGTGCTTTGCGAGTGGCGTGCATTATACACGCAGTCGCAGAGCACATCTATTTTTATTTCTTTTTTAAATCTAATTGATGCGCAAATCACGCAGCCTATACGGATGTGCATCGGTGTGCAGTGCGTGGATTTCACGCACTCATTTACTTCAATGGGCACGTAGGTGCGTGAAAAACGCACCCATATAGGACATGCAGTGAGTTTCACGCAGCGGACTCTTGTGTGAACGGCCCCATTTGAAATCAATGGGTCCGTGTGCTGCGCGTGATTTCCATGCGCAGCACGCGGACGTTGTTCGCGTAAATGGGCCCTTAAATACGGCAGTCAATCGCGACAGCGGCATTTAAATTGTTAGAATCAGGAGGGCGCCCCCCTCCAACACACCATCGCCCCCCCGCGATGCAATCGATGGGTGACAATGGTTGTTATGGCAGCCACCTAATGAAGGCCCCCAGGTCCGCCATCTTTGTACTTCTTTGAAGGGCTTCAAAGGAGACTGTCAATGTCACGATATACTGCAATACATTCGTACTGCAGTATATCATGAAAGTGATCCAATGATCGCTGGTTCAAGTCCCCTATGGGGACTAATAAAAAATGGTTCGTTTTTTTTAATGTTCAAAAAAAACAAATTAAAAGTTGAAAAATAAATGGGAAAGGGATGTTTTTTTAAAATTTATTTATTTTTAACATAACTGGTATCGCCGTGCCTGTAAAAGTCCAACCTATCACAATATAGTGTTATATATATATATATATATATATATATATATATATATATATATATATATATACACACACACACACTACCGTTCAAAAGTTTGGGGTCACCCAGACAATTTTGTGTCTTCCATGAAAACTCACATTTATATTTATCAAATGAGTTGCAAAATGACTAGAAAATATAGTCAAGACATTAAGGTTAGAAATAATGATTTTTATTTGAAATAATAATTTTCTCCTTCAAACTTTGCTTTCGTCAAAGAATGCTCCATTTGCAGCAATTACAGCATTGCAGACCTTTGGCATTCTACTTGTTAATTTGCTGAGGTAATCTGGAGAAATTTCACCCCATGCTTCCAGAAGCCCCTCCCACAAGTTGGATTGGCTTGATGGGCACTTCTTGTGTACCATACGGTCAAGCTGCTCCCACAACAGCTCTATGGGGTTGAGATCTGGTGACTGCGCTGGCCACTCCATTACAGATAGAATACCAGCTGCCTGCTTCTTCCCTAAATAGTTCTTGCATAATTTGGAGGTGTGCTTTGGGTCATTGTCCTGTTGTAGGATGAAATTGGCTCTAATCAAGCGCTGTCCACAGGGTATGGCATGGCGTTGCAAAATGGAGTGATAGCCTTCCTTATTCAAAATCCCTTTTACCTTGTACAAATCTCCCACTTTACCATCACCAAAGAAACCCCAGACCATCACATTACCTCCACCATGCTTGACAGATGGCGTCAGGCACTCTTCCAGCATCTTTTCAGTTGTTCTGCGTCTCACAAATGTTCTTCTGTGTGATCCAAACACCTCAAACTTCGATTCGTCTGTCCATACACTTTTTTCCAATCTTCCTCTGTCCAATGTCTGTGTGCTTTTGCCAATATTAATCTTTTCCTTTTATTAGCCAGTCTCAGATATGGCTTTTTCTTTGCCACTCTGCCCTGAAGGCCAGCATCCCGGAGTCGCCTCTTCACTGTAGACGTTGACACTGACGGTTTGCGGGTACTATTTAATGAAGCTGCCAGTTGAGGACCTGTGATACGTCTATTTCTCAAACTAGAGACTCTAATGTACTTGTCTTTTTGCTCAGTTGTGCAGCGGGGCCTCCCACTTCTCTTTCTACTCTGGTTAGAGCCTGTTTGTGCTGTCCTCTGAAGGGAGTAGTACACACCGTTGTAGGAAATCTTCAGTTTCTTGGCAATTTCTTGCATGGAATAGCCTTCATTTCTAAGAACAAGAGTAGACTGTCGAGTTTCACATGAAAGCTTTATTTTTCTAGCCATTTTGAGAGTTTAATCGAACCCACAAATGTAATGCTCCAGATTCTCAACTAGCTCAAAGGAAGGTCCGTTTTATAGCTCCTCTAAACAGCAAAACTGTTTACAGCGGTGCTAACATAATTGCACAAGGGTTTTCAAGTGTTTTCTAATCATCCATTAGCCTTCTAACACAGTTATCCAACACAATGTACCATTAGAACACTGGAGTGATGGTTGCTGGAAATGGGCCTCCATACACCTATGTAGATATTGCATTAAAAACCAGACGTTTGCAGCTAGAATAGTCATTTAGCACATTAACAATGTATAGAGTGTATTTCTGATTAATTTAATGTTATCTTCATTGAAAAAAACTGCTTTTTTTTGCAAAAATAAGAATTTCTAAGTGACTCTTGAAAAACTTTTGAATGTGTGTGTGTGTATATAATCTCTATCAAGCAAATTGCTGTTTTATGGCCACCTTAGCTCTAAAAAAAAAAAAAGTTAATAAAATGTGCTCAAAGTTTTTTGTACCAATAAAAACTACAGCTCGTCCCGCAAAAAATAAGCCCTCGCACCTCTCAATCGACTAAAAAATAAAAAAAAGTGATGTCTCTCGGAATGTGGTGTAACAAAACTAATTTTTAACAAATCGTTTTTACTTTGTAAAAGTAGTAAAATATATTTAAAAAAAAAAAATTTTAATCTGGTATCACCGTAATTGTATTGAGTCGCAGAAAAAAATTGTCGTTATTACTTCACGGCAAAAGCGGTAAAAACAATGGAGGAATCACCGGTTTTTCCAATTTTAAGCTGGTGGGTGCGATTACACCCAATAATATATCCTTAGTAGGACGCCCATATCCCAGCCCTATAGGAAGCCCCATGGACACAACCTGTATGAAGTTTAGAGCAACCCCTGACCTCAGGCAGCATTGTGTAGTAAAGTGGGGAGATGGCATTGATTTGTATAATGTATATCACTGCGCCTATTTATGTAGTGGCGCTTTCTTTATAATCACATTATAACCACATATTAAAAATTAATACTATTATAATTTTTAAAGCACCAACCTTTTCCACAGCACTGTACAATAAGTTACAGGGTACCATGACATACATTTCCAATAAGTTACATCCCAATATAAATATAAGGAGAGCGGGCCCTGCTCAGAAGCGTGCAGTCTACATGGAAAGGGGGCGATGCAATAGGAACAGGAGTATTTATTACACCAATGATCCATCCATTATCAGAAAACCAGATTTAATGACTATGTATACATAGATGTAGACTTCCTTATCTACAGACATTGTAATGGAACATTTCCATTGACATGTTATATACGAGCTTCTATCATACAGATTATGTATGTGTGCGTGCAGTGACCTAACCTTACAGTTCATCTTTAGGAGTTACCCAATATTATGTACTGCGGATTAATGGGATCATAGGCCTCTTGTATAGAGGACCGGTCATATCTGTCTCTTCCAGAAACCTAGTTGAACAGTTTCTAATCCTCATTTGTTTCTAGGCAAATTTCCTATAATATAGTAGGTAAGTAGAAAGTAAAACCTTATGCCCCTGGACTTTTGTATCAAGTGTCAGTCCTCAAGCTCATGGTCTTATTATGGCTCCGTTTTGTACAAGGCTGTAATGGGGCTCCCATTCTAGTGCATGGGGTCTTTACTGTACCTCCTTATCCCTCTCATCTCACGTGACGAATTATGGAGATTTTTTCTTTTGGATTCCACATAATAGAAATTGTGTCTTTCTCCATCATGTGCCTTATGTACAGAGATTCTCCCGAGTAGAACTGTTTCTAGAGCAGAATACCTCCGTACATATCGCACCTGACAGAGCCTGTATTTCGCACACAGAGGCTATATGGCTCTGTAATAGGGTGTGTTACGGCCTTCGTTCACTGTCATACAGGCTCCATGCCTTTGGCTCTGCCATGTGAATGGGGTCTTAGGGCAAGTTCACACAGATTTTTGTTGCAGCAATTTTGGCACCAAAATCTGACCCATGTATGTTAGTAGAGTTTGTAAAAATCCCACACTCCTCCTGTAGAAACAACCCCATTCAGATGTATGGAGGAAATTTTCAGTCATAGACCTTTCTGCAATGAATCTGCCAAATGTGAACATAACATTAGGATGACATTTTAATTTTACCCCATGTGTCAGTGGTAAAACTGACAATTCTTACTCTTTATTTTTTGTTTTTACTGCTCAGATTAATCTCATAACAGGACAAAACCTGAACAGCAAAATTCAGAGGTCTGTACTTCTCATTTCCCAGAATGCTTTCAGTAGTACAGACACTGGCTGTAACATCTACATATGTCATTGTCGTGGACTGTTCTGTTTTCCACTGTGGAATATTAGAGAATCTAGTACACTTGGTAATGTTAAATTAGTGGACCAAAATTATTTAACCCTTTGAAAAAAAGTTACGTATTCAGATCAGTAAAAGTGTCCATCTGCCCATTTTAATGCCAGCTTTTATGCCAATAACTACTTTGGGCTACCCTGGGCTCGACTGAATTTGATGTGGAGAATCCCTATTTGCGTGTTGGCAGTGTAAGTGGTCCAAAGTCATTTTACCCTTTGAAAATACCTGTTACTTATTTCAATTAGTAAAAGTGACCATCTACCCAGCTTGATGACTGCTTTTTTGGCCAGACTGGACACTACTTGAGTTTGATGCAGCACATCCCCATATGTGTGTTAGCAGGGTTGCATTATTCGCCCAAAGTCATTCAACCGTTCAAATCACACTCTTGGTAGCCCGTTTGTGCCAATTATTCCTGTTCTCGGGCTACTTTTAGCTTTTCTTCTGGGCACCCGGGTCATTGTAATTGATCAATAAAATACGTTTTTGTAGTTGCTGAACCAGGAAAAATAAAAATACTTTCCCCTTGAATAAGAAACTGGTAAATGGGAAATTAACTTCAGCCCTGAATAAGAAACTGGACGATATGTCCGTTATTATCATTTTTTTTATTTATACCTTTTCCTCCTCTTGGATCCACTTAAGGCTTTACCTCAAAAAATGCATCAAAACAGTGTGTGTGATCCTGGGCTTACGATCCTTTGGCACAATACACAGGATATTTGATGGTGACCGTGTCTTTTATTAGCACAATTGTGGTGTTGCAATACTGTATTATGGTATCACAGCAAATGTTTGGTAAGATTTTAGTGTTCTTGTAAAACAATAAAGTGTGTGTGCATATCTATCTATCCTAATCTATCTCCATGGGTAAAAGGGGCGATTTATCAGAGTTGCAAAAATGATTATTGGCTTTCAGGCCAAGGATGGCAGTATTTCTCAAACAGCACAGTTTGTGAACTGTGCGCGTGCTGCTGTGGTGAATGTGTACTGTTACTGGACAAATGGCACCATTGGGAATAACTGAATGTTAAATACGAAGGTGCGCGAGGGCTGAATGTCACACTACAGTGGAGCATCTCACCGTGAAAATCAACCAGGGGGCTACCAGAAGTGTGTGTAATTCAACAGTTCAGCGACCCTGCAGCGTATGGGTCTTCCGAAGCAGGCGGATTGTCACTGCTCCTATGCCAACAAGGGTGCATCGGAAACAAAGGCTTCAATTTGCATGGCAGTATTGGAATTGGAATATTCCAGCAAGACAATGCGACATGTCACATGGCTAGAAATGTCAGACCGTGTTTGGAAGAGCACAACCAAGTCTTCAAAGTACTTCCCTGGCCCCCTAATTCGTGCAGCCCCAGTTAGTGGAAAAATAAGGTTTAAAAGAAGAAAAAAATAAAGTCCCCCAAAGGTCTTTTTGACCTTTTTGAGGGAAAGATCATAATAATAAAAAATAAAAGTAAAATCGGATTTGGACAGTTTTGCTCTTCAGGACAGAGCACATTGATATAATGGCGAGAAAAAGGCAATTAACAAAAGACAGACAATTCTAACCTTTAGAAGTGTAGGTTTCCTATACCATCAAAAGGCACTTGGAAACTAACTCTCACAGGAAGAGGTCTGGCAGACCAAAGACAACTACAAAATCAGATGACAAGTTTTTGAGAGTCCGTTTGCATGATCGGTGGTGCCTCAAAGCACAAAATCTTCAAGACCAGCTTAAGGCTGGATTCACACGACCATGTTACGTTCGTAATGGACGGAACGTATTTTGGCCGGAAACCGGGACCGAACACACTGCATAACTATGATGGTAGGAGCCCGGCTCCCTGCAGTGTGTTCGGTGCGGGAGTGCGGCCGAAATATGTTCCGTCCTTTATGGACCAAACCTGCTCATGTGAATCCAGCCTTACAGAGCTTCGTCGACTCAAATAAGAAAGTTCTGGCTTTTAGAAAAGGAAAGAAATGATCCAGCGCTGTGTCGAGTTGTTTTTAAAAAGGAACAGCCCGCTACTACTCTACATCTTGGGACTGTCTCCTCTTCAATTTTTAATTCAATTTCTTCAATAAAAGTGGGAATGTCATTTCCTTTTTAAAAACAACTCGACACAGCGCTGGATTATTTCTTTCCTTTTCCATATAGTTCACCGCTGGCCGTAGCGGGGATCCGAGCGAAGTGCCTGGAGACGCAACAAACCGGTGAGCTGGAGGTTTCCTCCCTTTTCATACTACATTCTGGCGAAAAATCGAAATTCTTGCCATTTTCTTTTTTGCATCTTAAACTTTGTTTACCATGTGATATAAACCACATAATAACTTTTAGAGAGATTGGTTCAGAGTGCAATAGACCAGAGGAGGTGCACGAATAGGGTCCCAACCCAATCGTATTTAGAAAAAGTATTCGGCACCAATCGTTGGTTTTGAATTCTTTGATTTTATTGTATTAGATGCCAGGGGTTTGGTGCGTGCAACGTTTCGGTCAAAGGACCTTCGTCGGGCACTATAGGTGTACAGAACAATACACATGTATATTCGCATCATATACATACATAAATAATAAGTGTAGCATATACCATGACATAAATGAGAAATAAAAATTTAAAAATAAAATAAAATTAGAACAGACATAAATTAATAAAGTTTAACAAGAACAGGGTCTAGTATGGATGGATGACATCCTAATCCTTGGCCCAACTGCACGGTATGGTATAGGATAAAATATCAGAGGTCTAGTAAATGGTGCAATTTAGTAGTCGAGAATATCCATCTTGATATTTAATGTTGCACATGTCCCTAATGGGATTACAATATACATTGGTGAAAGATTCTGTAGATGCTTTTTTTAAAATTAAAAAAAATACGACATATCTGTACCCAGTATTTAAGGAAAGGAAACATGATAACATAGAAAACATTGCACAATGAATGTTCTGTGGATATAATAACTGTACAGCATACTGTTATTCTAGAGTCAAGAGGGCAGAGAACGCATAGTAGCTTTGCTAACCTAATGAGTCTGTTAGAGATCAAATACCCCATGCACTTATTTGCTAAGGCTGAATTCACACGACCATGTTACGTCCGTAATGGACGGAACGTATTTCGGCCACTAATCCCGGACCGAACACAGTGCAGGGAGCCGGGCTCCTAGCATTCTAGGAAGAAAAAACAGAACCAAGATCCAGCGCTGGGTGTGCGTTAAAAAGGAACTCCTGTTCCAATTTTATTGGTATAACAAAGATAAAAATGATAGAACTATATGGAGTAGTTCTGTGGCAGAGTACAGGAATGAATGTTAGGTGAAGGATAGCAGTAAGCCCTGTTCAAATGTGCCTACGCGTTTCTGACAAGTCTGTGTCCTTATTCATGGCATGCATACGTACTCTGAGTTCACTCCTGGCTTTTATTTCCGGTTTTAATGTCATTTGGAGGGAAATTAAAGCTGTGTCCATGGGGATTGAGGAATCAGAAAAACCGGTAAATGTATTAGCGGTTTTTATTGATTTATTGAGAGTAGCTAAAGAAATTGGAATATATCCTGTGTTTTAACAATGGACAATGTTAAAGAAGTATTTATGTAAACGAAATTCGTAAGGAATAAGTAATTGATACTAAACTTAAAATTATCTAATAGAAAAAGACATGAACAATATTGAAAGTGAACCCAAAAAGATGGTAAAGATTTTAGTAGAAAAAATAGTGAGAAGAGATGATTGCACTTTTTATTTGATTATGATTGATAATATTTATCCAATATTAGACTTTATTGCTGATTTTAGTATCATTTGGAAGGAAATTCACTATCAGCTGTGTCCATCGGGATTAGTAAACCACAAAGCCGGTAAATGTATTAGCGGTTCTTATTGATTTATGGGGAATAACTCAAGAAATTAGATAATATCCTGTATTTTAATTAAAGACACTGTTAGAGGAGTATTTATATAAAATAAATTCGTAAGGAATAAATGATTGATACTGAGATTAAATATTTCTCATGTCTTTTTGTACGAAATAATTTTAATCTCAGTATCAATCATTTATTCCTTACGAATTCCTTACGAACTGCTCATCATAGCGCAGCCACGTCTGCCCGCCGTAAACTCGATGAGCCTCTCCGATAGCATCCATATAACAGAAGAGGCCGGAACAATGTTCCGGCGTCTTCTGTCCAATTACGCTTGCCAAAATCGCAAACGCCTGCAACCAATTAACAAAAGTTTGGGGAATCAATCGATACCGACGATAACGACAACAATGAAAAAATTTCCACATATTCATCCCTCCATATTTTTTCCCTTACTTTCGGTTTCAGATGCGCCCCCAATGGGCCCTCAAAACAAACATAGACCTCGTCCTTCGCCTTATCATCCAACCGCACCTCATCCACTGCCCCATCCTTTTCTGTCTGCACCGACACTGCCACGCCCGATTCCCTAGACACCACCCCAGCTCCACATAGCGCGCTATCCACCACTGCAAGCCCCGACGGCCCCACCCAAGCTGCAACCGGGGACGGGGAACCCATCGCCCCCCCCTCCGCATCGCGCCAAAAGGACACGCACACAACACAACAATTCCTGAATCTCACCCCCACCACCCGTACTTCCTGTAATCCCCCCGGGGACCGAAATACAGCAGGCAATGAAAAAGTAGGAGACAGCACCTGCGCAGCCCAGTGAGTCGCTGTGTCCCCACCAGCCGGGGTGAAGGATCCATCCAGACGTCCCTCTTGGTCACCGAACTCCCGGTCGTCCACTTCATCCTGCCCAGACGGCCCAGGACAAGCGCCGCACGCATGACATCCCCGACCCTCTGGAGCGCTCCGGACCTGCGCCGATGAACTGGGACTCTCCGCCCGTCTGTTGGGGGCCTCGTCCACCCCGCGGCCCGCAGGTAGCCGCCCTCCTGCCCGCCGTGTCACCACCGACCGTGGCACACGCCTGGAATTGGTTGCATCATCCTGGGTACAGGTGGGCCGCCCGACTGGAGCATCGCCAGCACGGCCCACCGCAAGTCCTGGGTCCCATCGTCTGGAGGCAGAGGGAGGTCCCAGTTGCACGGGCGCCTGCCCTACCACCTCCGCTGAGCCAGGCCGGCTTCCAGGATTCCTCTCAGACCGGGCCGTCCTGCTCACGGCAGCCGAGCGAGGGGCCCGGCCTGGAGGGTCCCTCGTGGGGCTCCTTACCCTGCGCCTGGCTCGCGGCATCACTTCCGGGCTCAACCTCTCCGGAGGCCTCGTGCGACATGACCGCCGCCGGAGAGGACGGCACCGCCCGCGCCCCAGATCCAAACACAGCCGCGTCCTCCGTACTCGCCCCTGAACCAGGGGGCTCCCCATCTTCCTCTCCTCGTCCGCTCACCGCCGAGCTCGGAGCCCCAGACAGCGGGCTGGAAAGCCCCAGCCCCTCCGCTAGCCAGGCCATGCCTCTTTCTGCTACTGCCGCCCGGAGCTGGGTAAGTAGTGCATCCATTGTAAAGTCCTGGACAAGCTTCCCTGTGCGGTTACTAAAGATGGCGACGCCTTCCTCTCTCCTACCCTTAAGTAAACTGACCTCGCCCCCCTCACATACGCCCCCTCCTAACCACACCCCTAACTCCTTCCCTTCCTAACATCCCTGATCATGGTGGCCTCCCCCTATGGCATTCTGCCGGGTCCAGCCTGTACTTTCGAACAACTCCCAGGGGTGACTGGGTGAACGCACTGCAGTAAGTATAGGACTATCACAGTCTTACCTTGTTCCCACTGGTCGCTGGTGTATCCAGATGTATGGCGCTATCAGTATGGTGGATTTACGCTTTTTTTCTGGCGCTAACTGAACTGTTTGTCTGGGGTTCAAATATCCCCCATGTGGAGCGGGCAGTGGGCGTTCCTCAGCGTGCGTTGTGCTATCAACGTCACACTGAGGGCGTTTCTGTTGTGTGGCCAGAGAGGGGCTCGGGGTGTGTCCCATGGCGAGACTCAGCCTTGCCAGCAGCTGCCGTGTGATTGGCCGGCGCTTAGCTCCTACCACACCCACACTCGGGGGCGTGTTTCTGTTGGGGGAAATCCTTGTTTAGTAAGTCAGGCTGGTTACGCATAAAGCTAAGTCGTGTGACGGGGGCGTGTCCTACTAGAGGGGATCCACAGTGACCTAGATCTGGTTGATTTTATCACCTCAGGGAAGATGGGTTAGTAATAGGGATCGTAGTGGCCATACATATATGTATGTATATGATGCTAATATACTTACGTGTATTGTTTTATACACCTATAGTGCCTGACGAAGGTCCTTTGACCGAAACGTTGCACGCACCAAACCCCTGGCATCTAATACAATAAAATCAAAGAATTCAAAACCAACGATTGTGTGCCGAATACTTTTTCTAAACATAACTTTATTCGGCGGGTCATTACGATTGCCGCGATACCAAATGTATATAGTTTACATTTTACTACCTTTACACGGTAAAGATACTTTTATTTTTTTAATTGTTTTTGTCACCATATTTTAACCCTCCTTCCCGACATCCGCTATATATATATATATATTATACACTATACACTGCAGTACTGTTACATCTCAGAAGCAGAGCCCGCACCATCACCACCGGGGGTCAGCTTGTAAGAGCTGACACCTTGCTGTAACAGCCAGGACCGGAACTAGCCTCCGATCCGGCTGATTAACCCCTCCAGATGCTGCGCTCAATAGAGAGCGCAGCATCTGAGAGGTTTTCAGCCAACCGGCTCCCAAGCGATGAGATCGCTGGTGTGCCGATGGTTGGTATGGCAACTGGAGGCTTAGCAATGGCCTCGGTCTGCCTTGTACAGAAGCCTATGAGTACCCGCCTCCGGCAGGTCCTTATAGTCTTGCTGTCAGTGTATAACTGACAGCTGTAATACACTGCACTGTAATACACTGCAATGTTAGTCTTTCCCAGTCTGTCTCGCAATGGTCCCTTAGTGTCTCCCGTTCCAGCTGTTACCCGTGCCCTGTTACCGTTCCTGTATTCCGTATTGTTCCTGTGCCTACCAGCATTGGAATAGTGTCGTCGTCTGCCACGTCCAGTGTCGTCGTCTGCCACGTCCAGTGTCGTCGTCTGCCACGTCCAGTGTCGTCGTCTGCCACGTCCAGTGTCGTCGTCTGCCACGTCCAGTGTCGTCGTCTGCCACGTCCAGTGTCGTCGTCTGCCACGTCCAGTGTCGTCGTCTGCCACGTCCAGTGCCGTCTTCTGCCACGTCCAGTGCCGTCTTCTGCCACGTCCAGTGCCGTCTTCTGCCACGTCCAGTGTCATCTTCTGCCATGTCCAGTGTCTTCTGCTTCATCGGATACTGCCCGCCACGTCTGGCGCCACCAGCCGCACCAGTCTCCATCCGTGCTGGAGCCACAGCCACCGCCCGGACTGTTTCAGGTACCCAAGCATTACTGTCTGCCATTGACTTCCGTATAAACTGTGACCTGGTCAGCTGCCTCCCCGCTACGCGGAGTGGCCTAGTGGGTCCACATACTCTGTGTCCGTGACAGTACGCTCAGGCCATGGAACCCGCTGGCCAGCCCAAGACCCCAGTACAGAAGATTCAGACAGAGATGCACGACCTACGCACACGTCAGGATCAACTCCGCCTGGATCTACTCGCTGTTCCACCTCCGGTTCTTCCTCCGGAAGCTGTTGCCGTGCCACTGCCTGTTGCTCCCCCTGTTTGTTCCGGATCCTCAGTTCCTCTGCCCCTTCCTCCTCGCTACGACGGTGACCCCAGAGCATGTAGAGGGTTTCTCAATCAATGCACTGCATTTTAGGCTACGGCCTCATCTCTTCCCCTCAGAGGAGGCCAAAGTGGCATTTATCATCTCCCTCCTCGCATGGGCGAACCCAACCTTGGAGCAACAAGGCCCTGTATCCGCGGACCTAGCCTTGTTCCTGCAGTCCTTTCGTGCCGTGTTCGAGGATCCGGGTCGAACATCCTCTGCCGCAGCTACTCTGTTGACCCTCAAGCAAGAAGGCTCCACAGTAGGGGAGTATGCGATCTCCTTCCGTACCCTAGCAGCCGAGCTGGCATGGAACAATGAGGCACTGGTGGCGACCTTCTGGCAGGGACTGTCCTCTCACATCAAGGACGAACTGGCAGCCCGCGACCTTCCTTCTACCTTGGATGCCCTCATCCTGTTAGCCACCCGGGTTGATATGAGAATCCGGGAGCGCTCAAGAGGTTTATCAGGATAGCCGGGCCCACAGACCAGCAACCTCTGTCCAGAGACAACTATTGTCCACTCCTAGTGCGCTACCTGAGGAACCCATGCAGGTAGACATAGTTATCTGAACAGGAGAAGCAGCGCAGACGCTCCTCTGGACTTTGTATGTATTGTGGCCTCAAGGGTCATTTTGTGCGCCAATGCCCACAGAAACTGGGAAACTCCAGTACCTAGGGTTGGTTGGAGAGGCAACTCTAGGTGGAACGTCTCCAAATGTTAACCTCTTCCAGATTATCGATACCTGTGGCCATCGTCACTGGACAGCCATCACATCCTTCCTCTGCCTATCTTGACTCTGGAGCGGCTGCTAATTTTATCCACCAGGATCTAGTGGATCGGTTTCGACTACCCACAGTCCGTCTGGAGAGACCCCTGGCAGTTGCCTCTGTGAATCGTCTACACGCCCCGACACTTGACTGGAATTCTGGAGAGGTTCTTCAATGGGGTTCCAGATGCCATAGCCATTGCCTGTCACAATACCGTCCTGTTGTGCCCTCGCTGCCTCAGTCACTTTCCGGCCTACCATCTCAGTATGCCAGTTTTGCGGATGTCTTTTGCAAAAGAGAGGCTGAGACGTTGCCTCCACATCGGAATTATGACGGTCCCATTGAACTGGTTCCCAATGCTTCTCTTCCCCGTGGACGAGTATATCCGCTCTCCTTGCCAGACACTTTATCGATGTCAGCCTATATCAAGGAGAACTTGGAGAGGGGTTTTATTCGAAAATCTTCCTCCCCGGCCGCGGCAGGCTTCTTCTTCGTTAAAAAGAGAGATGGATTTCTCCTTCCTCCCTCCTTTACACAAAGCTTTAATTATATTTTTATAAAGAAACCTCATAAAATAGAGACAATGCCTATATTCTGGGAGGTGAATTTGTGGGTAAGGTGTGTGGGTAATATGTGGAAACATGTTAACATCTTACCTGAGAGAAATATAGATAATGCAAAATAACATGTATGTATACTGAAGTGTTTTTCTTGAGTTTGTTTGCTCTGTACTTAATAATAAATTCAGATTATGAAAAAAAAAAGAGAGATGGATCTCTCCGACCCTGCATTGACTACCGTGGTCTCAATTAGATCATGGTCAAGAACAAATACCCGTTGCCACTTATTTCCGAGCTGTTTGATCGCATACGAGGAGCCAAAATTTTTTCCAAGCTAGATCTGCGGGGAGCCTATAATCTAATCCGGATTCGCCGGGGTGACGAATGGAAGACGGCATTTAACACCCGCGATGGGCACTACGAATACCTAGTGATGCCCTTCGGACTGTGTAACGCTCCCGCAGTATTTCAGGAGTTCGTTAATGATATCTTCCGAGATCTCCTCTATATGTGTGTTGTAGTTTATCTCTATCATATTCTATTTTTCTCCCCTGATCTGATGACCCATCGGAGGCATGTTCGTCAAGTTCTCCTGCGACTGAGAGAATCGCTTGTATGCCAAGTTAGAAAAATGCACCTTTGAAAAGAGGTCTTTGCCCTTCCTGGGCTATGTCATCTCGGATCAAGACCTTAAGATGGACCCTGAGAAGTTAAAGTCTGTCCTGGAATGGCCACGTCCTCAAGGCCTAAGGGCCATACAGCGGTTCCTGGGTTTCGCCAATTTCTACCTGCAGTTTATTCCGAACTTTTCTTCTCTGACGGCCCCCATCTCTACCCTTACCAAGAAGGGTGTGAACGCCAAGGTGTGGACTCCAGAGGCAGAGTCCGCATTCATTAGCCTCAAGAAAGCCTTCACTTCAGCTTCAATCCTCCATCACCCTGACATATCTCGGCAGTTCTCACTGGAAGTGGACGCTTCCTCTGTTGGTGCAGGCGCACTTCTGTTCCAGAGGAGCTCCAAAGGAAAGGCAGTATGTGGCTACTACTCAAGACTGTTTTCTTCTGCTGAACGCAATTACTTCATTGGAGATCTGGAGCTACTGGCTATCAAATTGGCCCTGGAGGAGTGGAGACATCTTTTAGAAGGCGCAGCTCACCCCATCCTGATCTTCACCGACCACAAGAACCTCACCTACCTTCAGTCCGCTCAAAGACTGAATCCTCGTCAAGCCAGGTGGTCACTGTTCTTCACCCGTTTCCAATTTCTGCTCCACTACCGTCCCACTGACAAGAATGTGAGGGCCGATGCCCTGTCCAGATCATTTGAGACGGAAGACACGGTGGAGTCCCTTCAGACGATCATAGACCCATCCTGCGTTGTCACCGCCAATCCTCTGCAGCTTAGAAATATCCCTCCGGGGAGAACTTTTGTTCGGTTGGCAGACAGAAAAAGAATTCTCCGCTGGGGACACAGTTCTAAACTAGCTGGGCACGCTGGAGTCTGTAAAACCCAAGACCTGATTGCTCGTCACTTTTGGTGGCCCACGCTACCTAAGGATGTTCTGGACTTTGTCTCTGCTTGCACGGTGTGTGCCTCTAATAAAGTGACTCACTCCAAGCCTGCCGGCCTGCTTCAACCTCTGCATACCCAGTGCCCCCTGGCAGCACATCGCAATGGACTTCGTCACAGACCTTCCTCTCTCATCAGGATGCAACACCATCTGGGTGGTGGTGGACCGGTTCTCTAAGATGGCACATTTTATCCCACTGACCGGCCTACCTTCTGCTCCCCGACTGGTGAGTCTCTTCATTCAGCACATCTTTCGCTTGCATGGCTTGCCTCTTCACATAGTGTCCGACCGGGGGGTTCAGTTTACCTCTAAATTCTGGAGAGCACTCTGTAAACTCCTGGATGTGAGTTTGGACTTTTCCTCTGCCTATCATGCCCAATCCAATGGGCAAGTTGAGAGGATCAACCGGATCATGGAAAATTATCTCCGCCACTTCATCTCTTCTCAACACGATAACTGGGTACAGCTTCTTCCTTGGGCCGCGTTTTCATATAACAACCACACAAGTGAGTCCACCACCTCCACTCCGTTTCACATCGTGTACAGTCAACATCCCAGAGTCCCTCTTCCTGTGTCGACTTCAACTCAGGTTCCCGCTGCGGATTCTGCATATGGGGACTTCCTGCAAATCTGGCAACAGACCCGGTCCTCTATTTTGCTGGCAGTAGATCGCATGAAGCGAAAGGCAGATACTAAGAGAAGAGAGCCGCCTCAGTATCTTCCGGGGGCTAAAGTCTGGCTGTCCTCTCGCAACATTCGCTTGAAGGTGCCCTCATACAAGTTCGCTGCCAGGTTCCTTGGACCATTCGAGGTCCTGCAGCAGATCAACCCTGTCGCCTACAAGCTTTGGCTGTCTCCTACACTCAGGATTCCCATCTCCTTCCATGTCTCCCTCCTGAAGCCTGTGATCCTAAACCGCTATTCCAAGACTCCCAGCCCTGCGGTTGCTCCCAGTGGCTCCTCGGACATCTTTGAGGTCAAGGAGATCTTGGACACCAAGAGAGTGAGAGGAAAGACCTTTTATTTGGTGGATTGGAGGGGGTTTGGTCCCGAAGAGGTCCTGGGAGCCAGAAGAGAACCTCAATGCCCCTACTCTTCTAAAGAAGTTTCTCTCTCGCTCCGGTCCCAAGAAGAGGGGGCGTAAGAGGGGGGGATACTGTAATGTCCGTGGCTGCGGGCTGTCAGCTCCAGCCACGAGTCAGCAAGCCCTTGCCCCAGCCTCCTCCTCAGGAGACGCCAGGGCTTGCATCCACTCACCTCCGCCGGAGCCCGCAGGACATCTTGAATGACCTTTGACCCGTGAGTACCCTGGGCTATAAGAGGGGTCCAGCCCCCTAGTTCGATGCCTGAGCGTTGTTAGTCTTTCCCAGTCTGTCGCGCAATGGTCCCTTAGTGTCTCCCGTTCCAGCTGTTACCCGTGCCCTGTTACCGTTTCTGTATTCCGTATTGTTCCTGTGCCTACCAGCATTGGAATAGTGTCGTCTGCCACGTCAAGTGTCTTCTGCTTCATCGGATACTGCTCGCCACGTCTGGCGCCACCTGCCACACCAGTTTCCATCCGTGCTGGAGCCACAGCCACCGCCCGGACTGTTTCAGGTACCCAAGCATTGCTGTCTGCCATTGACTTCCGTATAAACTGTGACCTGGTCAGCTGCCTCCCCGCTACGGCGGAGCGGCCTAGTGGGTCCACATACCCTGTGTCCGTGACTCGGGAATATGAATTTTTGAATTCAAGGATTCTTGATTTCGATTCTACTAGGATAGAATTAACTTCTTAGGGTCGAGAGTTGAATTGACTCCACGGAATTGACTGTATGCAAGACGTCATCGGACCGAAGATCAGCATTCCTTATCTCATGGAACAGGTGTGTTTTGCCCAAAATTTCCTCACTTTGGTCTGTAGATGAATTTGTTTCTCCCTTGGAAGGAAGGAATGTTGGAGGGAGGAGTCTAACATTACTCCCAGAAAGATTTTCTTTTTTTTTGGGAGAGGGAGACTCTGCTTTTCAAAGTTTATTATCCATCCCAATTTCTGTAGTAGGGTAAGAACCTGTAACTGATGGTTGTTTGTTATAGACGGAGTAACCGCTATCAGAAGGAAGTTGTCTAGGTAAGGGATGATAACGATGTCTTGACTCTACAAAATTATGGCATTTTTGAGAATACTCTGGGGGCAGAGGAAATGCCGAAGGGGAGACAAACAAATTGGAAGTGAAGAACGGAAGGACCGTCAATCACAAATCCGAGGAATCTTTGGTAGACTGGGTGGATAGGGACGTGATAAGCGTTTTTAAAATCTATGGTACGCATTGATGCTGCTTTATCAGTGGAGTAGTCGATCTGATAGACTCCATCTCGAAACCTGTGATATTTCACCCATTTTTTTTTCAGTATTTTCAGGTTGAGGATAGTCCTGTAAAGAACCATTTGTTTTTTTTGACCAAGAAGATTTTGGAGTACTGGCCCTTGAATGTTTCGTTGTGGGGTACTGGAGCAATCTCCTTTTAGTTGTAGGAGTTTCTGGATGTCCAAGATGAGAAATTGATGGAGATTTCTTGATTGGTACATGGTTAACAGAAATATTTCCGGTGGAGGGAAGGAGAACTCTAAACTTGTATCCCTTGGGTTCTGGGTTATTTTGGTCCACTCAATATAAAAGTGTAGGAGTCGTCCCGTCCCCCCCACTTCTGGCATCATTGCTTTGAGGGCTTAAATGAGTTGTTGAGAAGATATCCCTGACCTCTAACACCCTTGGGGTAACTCCAGCGGCCCGACTTCCCTCTACCTCTGTAGTTCAGCATAGAGACTTCTTTTTGTTGGCGAAATTGAGGCGTCTGTTTTTCTTCTGGAAACCCCTTCTTCCTATCTGTTGCGCTTTCTAACATGTTATCTAGGAGAGGCCCAAACATTAAAGACCCTGTACAGGGGATGGAGCAAAGCTTGTTTTTAGATATCTGGTCTCTTGACCACATCTTGAGCCACAAAGCTCTTCTAGGCGCGTTTGATAGGGCCCCATTCCTGGCGGCAAATCTGACTGATTCGGTTGATGCGTCCACCGAAAACCCGTTGCCATTTTTAGTAAGGGTAGGGATTCCAATATCTCTTCCTCTTGAAGTTTTCGTCATTAAATGGGCCTAGAGTTGTCCAACCAAATAAACATTGATCTTAACCCCTTAGTGACCACTAATACGCCTTTTTACGTGATTCACTAATGGGCTTTAGGCTAGGCTGACGCCTTTTCACGTCAGCCTAGTCTAAGTCCTGCACGGGTCTCCCGTGCAGGCAGGAGCCGGGGCTCTGCTGTCTGATGACAGCTGAGCTCCTGCTCCAACGCCCGCGATCGAAGTTTACTTCGATCGCGGCCATTTAACCCGTTAAATGCCGCCGTCAATAGCGACCGCGGCATTTAACTTTGTTTACAGAGGGAGTGCGCTCCCTCTGTCACCCATTGGCGGGCCGCGAATGCAATCGCGGGTCTCCGATGGGGTGTCATGGCAGCCGGGGGACTGATAAAAGCCCCCAGGTCTGCCCTGGACATATGCCTGTTAGGACGTGCCTCCGGCGCGTCCTAACAGATTGCCTGTCAGATTTACACTGACAGGCAATAATGCTCTGGTATACGAAGTATACCAGAGCATTATAGCAGCGATCGGAACATCGCACAGTAAAGTCCCCTAGTGGGACTAATAAAATCAGTCATCAAAGTGAAATAAAGATTATTAATAAGTACAGTAAAAAAAAAAATCAATTTTTTTCCATAAAAAGTGGTTTTATTTAGTAAAAGTGTAAAAAAAAAAAAAAGTACATATATGTGGTATCGCCGCGACCGTAATGACTCCATTAATAAAGTTAATATGTAATTTAAACCGCAAAGTGAACACCGTAAAAAAAAAACGCAAAAAACTATGGCGAAATTGCCATTTTTTTCCATTGCCCCCCAAAAAAGTCATAATAAAAATGAATCAATAAGTCCCATGTACCCCAAAACAGTACCATTCAAAACTACGTCTTGTCCCGCAGAAAACAAGCCCAAAAAATCACTACATTGATGGAAAAATAAAAAAATTACGGCTCTTGGAAAGCGACGATGCAAAAACAAATAATTTTAGTTCAAAAGTGTTTTTATTGTGCAAAAGTCGTAAAACATAAAAAAACCTCCACATATGTGGTATCGCCGTAATCGTACCGACCCATAGAATAAAGGTCACATGTTAATTACGTCGCACAGTGAACGGCGTCAATTTAAAAACGCATAGAACAATGGCGGAATTTCAGTTTTTTTTTTATAATCCCCCCCCCCCCCCAAAAAGGTTAAAAGTTTATATAAAAATTATATGTACCCAAAAATGGTGCCATTAAAAAGCACAACTAATCCCGCAAAAAACAAGTCCTCATACAGCTATGTAGACGAAAAAATAAAAACGTTATAGCTCTTTGAATGCGACTATAGAAAAACGAATAAAATAGCTTGGTCATTAAGGCCTAAAATGGGCTGGTCACTAAGGGGTTAAACAAACGTGGTAGCGATTTATTAGTAGAAATTTAAAGCGGATGAAGATTCCCAGGCTTTTTTCAGCAGACCATCTACTTTTTGGTCCATAGGATCCTTTAACTGAGAGGAATCTTCAAAGGGGATTACGTTTTTTTAGCAACCCTAGCCACTGGGACACACACCTTTTTGGGACCTCATCCCAAGATTTTGTGTCTTCAGGATCAAAAAGTAGTCTGTTCTTGAAATGAAGTATTTTTTTTCAGAATCCTCCCATTCCGCTGTAACCATTTTTATGAGGTTTTCGTTCACAGGTTTTTTTTTCGTTTTTTTTTCTTTTCTCTAAGGCCCCTGAAGATTTCATCTTGGATGGTATGGGGTTAGTTTTCTAATGGGATATTCATTGTATATCTCATTGCTTGGCTTAAAGTATTGGACATGTCAGAATAAAAATAAAAATTTTATTTTCCTGTATGGATGAGGTTGAAGGTAACACTTCTTCTCTTTCCTTCAACTCACCCTCCGATTAAATAATGGCATTCTTGATCAGAGTCGGAACCCTGAGATGGTGGGTACCATTTTTTGTTCTACTTTCATCTGTGGTCTTTTTGCACGGGAGTGTGACAATTTCTTGAGGATGGTTGAGGGAGGCTACTGACTGATTCACCTCCTCATGAATAATAGCTCTCCATTCAGACATAGGTAGGTTGTTCTTCTTTCAGTAATTTTGGGATACAATCTTGACACAATTGTTTTTTGTAATTCAAGCTGTTTTTTTCCACAAGTCGCACATCTTTTAACTTTCTTTTTAAGGTCTGTTTGTCTCCGAGGATTCTTTATCCTAGAGAAAACAAAGGCATATAAAGCAAACCTTACATACTGAGTCAACCCCTTAACCCCAAGGGCGAGACTCGCGTGTCCCTGGGACATATCTGGAATTCCATCAGACTGAGGTGGTTCCATTGCTGCAACGAGCATATAATCCAATATCCCACTCAAAGATTTATGATATAAGCTGTATAAATCATGTTTGCGGTATTGGCTGTAACACATATCTGTGCGGGTCCCTTTTTTTTATATCTGGGCATTTTTTTGAATTTCCCGCCTTCCAAGATGGCCGCGGGACCATGTGATGCGGCTACCCGTTGATATGCGGCCACGTCATAGCCCGAGTTACACTTTCCAGTGAGGTCACGTCCAGCGATGCTGCTGAGTTTACTTCCGGTGCTCCAAACCTATGGAGCTCCTGGCCTCCACGTGGATCTCGCCGCATTCGGCTGAAGCCATTCTTGGGAGTCCCGAACATGCACGCTATCGGAATCCAGCCTAGGATAAGGGTAGCGTTTTTTGGGGAGCTAAGATACCTCTCATGAGGGAGGTGTTAGCCTAGGTACTTAGGGGGAATAGAGGGGGGGGGTACATGGACTCCCCGATTTCGCCGTGCCGAATTTTCCAGGCGCTTTCTTTTTCTTCTTTTTCTTTTTCTTTCTTTTCTTAACACTGTCAAGTGGGTGGGGCCTTTTAACCTCTGTCTTCCTGACCCTATAGAGGTCAATAGGGCAACCTCCTGTGGTGCTGTCATGAGGGATGTACTGGGGAAAAAAATATGAAAAACCATGCCAGAATAGTTTATTTTTTTTTTTTAGGTCACATCTCTTCCCAAAAAATTGAATAAGTGATTAAAAAGTCACATTTACCCCAAAAATAGTACCTATAAAAATGAGATCATCCTGCAAAAAAGGTCCGACACAGCTTTGTCCACGCAAAAATAGTTATTGGTCCTCGAATATGGAGACACAGAAAAAAACATTTTTTTTTTTTTAATTTTTTAAATTTATTTTTATTGTGCAAAAACTGCAATACATGAAACTATATACATTTGATATTGCCATAATCGTATCGACCCGAAGAATACAGCTAACATGTAACTTATGGCACATGGTGAATGACAAAAAAAATACCAGAGCTGCTTGTTTTGGTAATTTCCTCTTCCAAAAAATGAAATAAAAAGTGATCCAAAAGTTGTCTCAAAATGGTACCAATAAAATTTACAGCTTGTCTCACAAAAACAAGCCCTCACCGCTCCATCAACTTAAAAATAAAGTTATGGCACTAGTAATGCAGTGAGGAAAAAACATCCCGCTGTGCAGACCGGAGGGGAACATTCCTTCAGATTCAGGGCCCTAGTATGTAGGAACTAGGAAGGGAAGGGACATAGTGCATCTGCTGGAAGCGAGGGTGGCAGTATTAAAACATCGCAAAACTTTCCGAGCAAAATTTCCCAAACTGCACATTTTGGGGTACATTTCCTCCTTTTGTAGAGTGTTACAAAAGGGGATAAGAAAAGATAGCTTCAGTACAACACTGGCCTGTGCATACGGACTGCTTCACAGTGTACCATACATCTATGGATAATTGTATTATTTACCTCATAATTATACTCTGCACAAATTACATATGCCCCCACATGGGGCCGGCGTAATCACCTGGCGAACTCTGGCACGTGCCAGGGCCCACACGGCCACCGGGTGCTGACGCTGCTGTCATGGCACCTCCAGGAGTGCAATCCCTGGCCTCGAGCGTTGCCGATGCTCTTGCCTGGGATTTTGTTTCTAGAGGGAGCCCCTGTCTAGGAGGCAGCGTAACTAACCCTTTAGCAGCCATAGCGGCTGCTATGGAGCCCGCGGCATGAGGGGGGCCTGTGCCGCCTGCTGTCATGGGCCCCCCCCCATGCCCAGTGGCGTCGCTACCGCTGTAGCGGCTGCTAGCGGCGCCACTGGGCATGGGGGGCCCATGACACATTCAATAGTATCTGCATCCTTAGGACACACACACTACTGAACGCTATGCAGGGCAGGAAGATATCTCCCTACTCTGCGATTTACTAGGCTACAGGCCACTTTCGGCCTGCAGCCTATTATGCTCAGGGACGGGATCCCTGCACAGGCTGGCCTGATGACGTCACTGGGTCACACCGGCCTATGCAAGGATCCCATTGGTGTTTATTTGCTCCGTTCGCCTGGGTGAGTGACGTTTTGTTTGGGAGTCGCTGTATGGCGCTATCTACAGGGGGGCTGTATGGCACTTCCTGGGAGGGGGGTTGTGTGGCACTACCTAGCAGGGTGGGCTGTTTGGCTCTACCTGGGAGCAGGCTGTGTGGCACTATCTACAGAGGGCACTAAGTTTATGGGGGTACAGCCTGGGGGCCTAACTTCTACATGGGGGCATACACAGGGCTTAAATTCTATATGGGGGTGCAATGTGACGTAGTTTGCCATTTTCCTGCCGCCTTGAGTTCTCCGCAAATGGGCCCACTAAGTCTGTGTTGTCCAAGGGCCCACATAAACCTGGAGCCAGCCCTGCCCCCACATTATAAACTGAATACAAAATTTATATAGATTTTGTAGGTTTTACTACTTTTACACAGTAAAAATGTTTTTTTCAAAATTTATTTGTCTCCATATTTCAAGAGCAATAAAGTTTTCACATTCCGGCCGATGCAGTTGTAAAAGTGCTTTATTTTGGTGGGATGACTTGTCATTTTTATTGGTACTATTTTGGAGTAGATGCGACTTTTTAATCACTTTTTTTTACAGCGTTGACTGTGCGGGTTAAATAATGTAATAACTTTATAATTTGTGTAGTTATGGATGCGGCGATACCAAATATGTATCTGAAGTAAAAAAAAGTTACATATTCAGTATCTCCGCGTCCATAACAACCCAAACTATAAAACAATGATTAAAATTTGATAAAAAGGTGATCAAAAATTCACATGTACTTCAAAATGGTGCCAATGAAAAATACAAGTCGTCCCGCAAAAAATAAAACAAAAAAAAATAAACTCTTTCATACAGCCCTGTCAGCAGAAAAATAAAACAGTTATTGCTCTTAACCCCATTCCTGCTGCGGACAGGACCCCATTGACCTTCCTGACAGAGCCTCATTTTTTAAATCGGACGTGTCACTTTGTGGTAAATAACTTTGGAATGATTTTACCTATCCAAGCGATTCGGAGATTGCGATGGATATAAATTCTATATGGGGGTGCAAAGTGACGTAGTTTGCCATTTTCCTGCCGCCTTGAATTCTCTGCAAAGGGGCCCACTAAGTCGGTGTTGTCCAAGGGCCCACATAAACATGGAGTCAGCCCTGCCCCCACATTATAAACTGAAATACCAGTAATACTCAAACAATCCACGCTCCAAATGGCAGTCCTTCCTTTCTAAGCCCTACAGTGTGCCTAAACAGCAGTTTACGTCCACGTTTAAGGCATTGCCATACCCGGGAGAACGCGCTTTACAATTTAAGGGGTTCAATTCTCCAGTGGCACAAGCTGGGCACAACAAATTGAGCCGTGAAATGTCAAATTAGTAGAAAAATGGCAAATTTAATTTCTGAAAACCATCTCTTGGGTCTAAATGCTCATTACACCCCTTGATTAAGTGCCTTTTGGCGTGTAGTTTCTAAAATGGGGGTTACTTTTTTTTTTTCCTCTTTGGTACATCAGGGGTTTTGCAAATGAGACGTGGTGTCCGCAAACCATTCCAGCAAAATCTATAGTACAGTCCTACTAGAAGTGTATGATGCTGACATACACTTCTATTCCCAACGCCCAGCTAGTAAAACAAGTAAACACACCCAGATGTTAACACAATACACGCCCAGTTGTCCATTAGAAAGGCTCATTTGCATAAATATAAAATTGCTCATAACTTGGCCAAAAATGATCGTTTAAAAAAAAACAAAAAACTTTACTGCTATCTACATTGCAGCGCCGATCACATGCAATAGGAGATAGGGATTTGATAATCTGGTGACAGAGCCTCTTTAAGGGTCCTTGCAAATGCAACGTGGCCTCCGCAGACCATTACAGCTAAATTTGAGCTCGGTCAAATGCCGCTCCTTCTCTTCTGAGCCCTGCCGTGTGTCCAAACAGCAGTTTATGACCACATATGGGGTATTGCAGTACTCTGGAGAAATTATTTTACAAATGTAGGGGTACTTTTTCTCCTTTTATTCCTTGTGTAAATGAAAAAAAATCTGTTTATTAGAAAAAATGTAATTTTTTTTTCATTTTCATAGCCCAATTCTAATAAAATCTATGAAACTCCTGAGGTCAAAATGCTCGCTACACACCTAGATAAATTCCTTGTGGGGTGTAGTTTCCAAAATGGGGTATTTTTTGGGGGTAACCACTGTTTTGGCCCCACCAAACCTCTTCAAACCTGACATGGTGCCTAAAATATAATCTAATAAAAAGAATGCCCCAAAATCAACTAGATGCTCCTTTGCTTCTGATGCTTGTGCTTCAGTCCATTAGCACACTAGCGCCACATGTGGGATGTTTCTAAAAACTGCAGAATCTGGGTAATACAACAAAAAATATATTTATCTGGTAGAACCTTTTGTGTTACAGAAAAAAATAGATTAAACATGAATTTCTGCAAAAATAATGTAAATGTTGTAAATGTCACCTCCTACTTTTCTTTAAACCCTTTAGACGTTTCACAGGAATTAGACACTAAAGGCTGGTTTGAATACTTTGAGGGGTGCAGTTTATGAATAGGGTGATTTATGGGGGCTTGTAAGGTACGGGCCCCCCAAAACCCCCAAAAACATAAGGCTGTTAAGAAACAAATAAAATAATCATGCCCATCTAAAGTAGACATATGGGAAATGGTAATTGGCAACAATTTTTTTTTGTGTGGTATTACGATCTGCCTTAGAAGCACTTCAATTTATAATTTTCACTTTTTGGGCGTTTTTTCACAATTGAAATACTAAACAAATATATCAACCAAATTTTACCACTAACATAAAGTCCAATGTGTCCTCTCCATCGCAATCTCCGAATCGCTTGGATAGGTAAAATCATTCCAAAGTTATTTACCACAAAGTGACACGTCTGATTTAAAAAATGAGGCTCTGTCAGGAAGGTCAATGGGGTCCTGTCCGCAGCAGGAATGGGGTTAAGAGCAATAACTGTTTTATTTTTCTGCTGTCAGGGCTGTATGAAAGAGTTTATTTTTTTTTTTATTTTTTTTTGCGGGACGACTTGTATTTTTCATTGGTACCATTTTGAAGTACATGTGAATTTTTGATCACCTTTTTATCAAATTTTAATCATTGTTTTATAGTTTGGGTTGTTATGGACGCGGAGATACTGAATATGTAACTTTTTTTTACTTCAGATACATATTTGGTATCGCCGCATCCATAACTACCCAAATTATAAAGTTATTACATTATTTAACCCGCACAGTGAACGCTGTAAAAAAAGTGATTAAAAAGTCGCATCTACTCCAAAATAGTACCAATAAAAACGACAAGTCGTCTCACAAAAATAAAGCACTCGTACAACTGCATCGGCCGGAATGTGAAAACGTTATAGCTCTCGAAATATGGAGACACAAACAAATTTTGAAAAAAACATTTTTACTGTGTAAAAGTAGTAAAACCTACAAAATGTATATAAATTTTGTATTGTTGCAATTGTACCAACCCACTGAATAAAGTTGTTGTTTTATACCACACGGTAAACGGCGTAAATTTAGGACGCAAAAAAGTGTGGCGAAATTGCTGTTTTTGTTTTTTTCTCTACCCCCTGCCAAAAGTTACTAAAAGTTAATCAAATTCTATGTACCCCAAAATAGTGCTATTAAGAAATACAACTTGTCCCGCAAAAAACAAGACCTTATACAGCTATGTCAATGCAAAAATAAAAAAATTATAGCTCTTTGAATGCGACGATGGAAAAACATAAAAAATAGCTCGGTCATTAAGGCCTAAAATAGGCTGGTCAGTAAGGGGTTAAAGAAGCCCAATCAGCAAGTCTAGCAAAGAGTATGGTTTAATTCAGGAAAAATTTAGCCTGGATAAAGAACTCTTCCTAATGTCCATGGGAATCGGCAACACGATACACCTCTATTTCACTGTTTCTTTAGACAGGTCTTCATCGGCGAGTGCCAATTCAAATCTGCTGTCATGCGATTGGCAATGTAAAGAATTTTTTTTTATTTCTGTGAGTATAAATTGTATAACAACATCCTCTCTAAAACAATCCTTACTATATGAGGAGAATGTTACGGCAGTGTAAAAACTTCTCAATTCCTATTCAGAACGAACATTATGAATTACAGCAGTTTGTATAGCCAATATGACGTATGTGTGACGTGCACCAGGAGACAGAGAATAAGTATGCAATTGTGTAATGTAAACATATACTATATATGCAAGATACTGTTAATTTATGATGTATGAAGTGGTAAATGTCTATATAATATAGTAAAGATAAAGGTTCATTTATTATATACAATGGTTAGTTGAACAGATGGACTTCTTGTCACCCCCTGTCTGTTAACTCACACAATAGAATCAATATAGCTTCGGTTCTCCTTCAAGATACGTTACCATTCTCCTATCTATTAGATTAGTAAAAAGTTTAATTTCTTCTTCCCTATCCTTCCTCTCTGATTACCATTATCACAATACTAATCACACTAGTAGATATATCGTGGGTTATCTTCTGCGGATCCAGAATATTAGCAGTAAAGCTGGAAGTGCTAGAAACATGACATATATCAAACAAGAAATTGTCATAATTAAGTCCATCAAGCACTAGAAAAGTCCTTTATCTGGCTGTGCGCCACACATTCTTTCGTAGAGTGTAATCTTCACGCGATGAAAGAATAGTGTATGTGTGTATGTGTGTGTATATATATATATATATATATATATATATATATATATATATATAATTATTATTTTTTTTTGTTTTTTTTTTACAGCTGCAGCTTAGGTGGCAGTCATGAGGGAGGCTTTATTATGGACCTTCCCAGCGTTCTGAAAGAGAACCAGACCTTAAAAACTTGAGCACCTGTACAAAGTCTCCAGGCTGAATGTCAGGACGTTTTTTCCAGTTGGTGCTGTGCAATTTGGGAATGGATCTCCTTCAGTTGCTTCTGTAATCTTAAAACATAGTCTGCGTTCAGAGTATTTTGCACAGTCAGGTTTGTGTCTGAGGTGGAAGATTAGGGAGCTCTCCAAAAAGTATCTCAAAAGGCCATTGCATTGAGCCATGAGGTGTGGTCCTTAGTTCTATTAGTACAAGTGGTAAAGTGTCAGGCCACTTCATACCAGTCTCTTTGCAGCATTTAGCCAGCTCTTCTTTAAGGGTATGTTCACACGCAGTGTTTTGAGACGTAATTTGGGCGTTTTGCGCCTCGAATTACGCCAGAAAAAACTGCTCCATTACACCTACAAACATCTGCCCATTGCTTTCAATGGGTTTTACGGTGTTCGGTTCCCACGAGGTGTTGTTTTACGCGTCCCTGTCAAAATACGGCTCATAAAGACGCCCACGATAAAGTAGTGCATGTCACTTCTTGGGGCGTTTTTGGAGCAGTTTTTTTATTGACTCCATTGAAAAACCGCTCCAATAACGGCCGTAAAATACGCCACGAAAAACGCGAGTTGCTACAAAAATGTCTGAAAATCAGGAGCTTTTTTCGCCTGAAAACTACTCCGTATTGTCAGACTTTTTTGGTCACTGCGTGTGAACATACCCTAATGGTTCAATTATACCTTTCAACCTTACCACTAGCTTTCGGGTGATCAGGTTTATGTAATTGTTGTTCTATCCCTAGCATAGAGCAGATTGTATGAAATTCATTACCAGTAAAAGACGGACCTTGATCACTGGAAAGAACCTGTGGAATATCATATGTACAAACAAACTCTTTGCAAATTTTAGCAGCAATAACCGCAGCAGTTGAAAACCAAATTTTGAATTCCAGTCTTGCCTCCATGGGTTAAAACTTTCAATGACTCAGCTAATGCCAACAGCAATGACTTTGGTGTTACTGGCCTACCTTCACTATCACGCAAGAGAACATTGATGTTCTGGGTGCATCCCTTGTCCTTCCACCTGCCCTTTTCCTGATCATATCCTGAGTTTTTAAAGGGCCCGTCTGTCTATGACCACTCCCATATAAATAAAACGCAAGATCTGGGTTTTGCAATGTCCTCTGGTGTGTGTGTGCGTGTGCGTGTGTGTTTAAGACAGTCATGACCGGTGTCCATATCAAAAACGTAACCCCTTTCATCATCCTTCCCATCCTCTCTCTGAGACAAACTTGTCTCATAAGGAAGCAAACTAGCCGGGTTCAAATGTGAACACCGACTTAGAATGATAGACCGACGTCAGTGGGTTCATATACTACGTCTTTAGTCTGAGCATATATCGGAGTTGCATACAAAGAAAAACTGGGGATCCAGTGTCTATAGTATCCCATCATTCCCAGAAATGTTCTCATCTGTTTTTACTTTTGTGGGATTTTAACCGGTTAAGGACTGGGCTGTTTTACAGCTAAATGACCAGAGCAAATTTCACAATTTTTCTATGCGCTTCTTTAGACGACTATAACTTTGCAGGTGAATAAAGTTCATCTTTGAATTTTACACTTTTTAAAGGACAGATAGGGCTTTGTTTTGTGGCATTTGTCAGTATACATCATTTTTATGTTTTTCTCTAAAGTGGGCAAAATTGGAAAAAAATGCAAGAATTTAGCAATTGCGTCAGTTTAGGCTAGCATTTTTAACACACAGTATAGACCACAGACAAAATTAATCTCCTTTCACATTCTTCCACTTCTCCCGTGCATGGGGATACCAAATAGGTGTGCTTTATTCACTGTGCGGGCATGTGCCAGGGCTTGGCATAAAAGGAGGCTTTTTGGCCTTTTCGGTCCAGGAATTCTGCACTTGATTTTATAGCAGCGTACTGTTTTCTGGGGGGTGTAATGCTGCTGAAACATTAGAGACACCCCATAAATGACTTCATTCACACAAGTAGACCCCACAAGGTTTCCTTCAAGGGGTTTATCATATTTTTAGACAGTCCAGTTGTCTTCTGAAAGTTTCCTGAATAAGATGGAATAAAATTAGCAATTTTTTAGCAAATGCGTCAGTTTATGCCAGCATTTTTCACACACAGTATAGACCATGGCCAAAATTAATCTCCTTTCCCATTCTTCCACTTCTCCTGTGCATGGGGATACCAAATATGTGGGCCTTATTATCACATAGAGATCTAGGAGGGCGGACGATAGAAGAAGCTTATTTCACAAATCGCTTTTTTTCAAAGCTGGTTTTACAAAACGCAACAAAGTTTCTATAACACTTCCAAAATATCTGCTCTTGAAGCAGAAATCCCAAAATATTCATCTAGGGGTATAATCGGAATTTATTTCTTTGGGTTTTTTTAAATAAGAAATTGCAGGTTTATGGAGCTCTCCAGCAGATAAACTTCAGAAAATATGCAAACATGACATCCACCCCCCCCCCCCACCCATTCCCTCCCTCACCCTTGGAGTAAAATCAGGGGAAAAATAAAAAAGTAATGTAGGGCAAATATATTTTCAACGAATTAACTAAAATCTAATAATTCAGAACAGTGTGGTATTTTTTAAAACATGGCTCAATGCACAGGCCTGGTTGTGAGGGACATGAGGGACAGAAATATCGGGAATCTTTGCGGTGCCAGTCTTTTCTGCAGACGCGGCACTTTTTCTGGGGGTTGCTTCTGGTTGGTGTTGGGGGAATCCGACTGATGAAGTGTCTTTCAGTCAGTTGCGTGACCTCCTCAGACTGGGGGCATTCTCTGGTGTCCTGAACATCAAATATGAGGCCTTCAATAATTTTCTCCTGGAAATCCAGGTATGTGTCTCTGCCTCTGTTTTTTTTGTAGAGCACAAATGAATTGTGGATGGCCACCTGTAACAAATAAATGGCCACTTTTTTTGTACCAGGTTTTTGTTTTTCGCTTCACTAAATAGGGCTGTAAAACCTGGTCGCTTAAATCCATCCCCCCCCCCCATGTACTTGTTATATTAGGACACGCTCACTGGTTTGTGCTTGTCTGACGTTGCCCCCCTTTCCCTCACTGCCACTGTTCCTGCGGTATGAATCGTGCTTAGCACATACACATCTTTGCGATCCCTGAGCTTGACCGCCAGCAATTCCTCAGATGCATAAGCACAGGAGTCCCCCTTTACCATGCGCTTCCCCACTAATTGCTGTGGAAAACCAATTCGGTTTTTGCGCATGGTACCACATGCCCCAGTCCTTGCAGCATGTAAATGCCTAAACAGGGGCACACTGGAATAAAAATTGTCGCAGTACAGGTGGTACCCCTTGTGAAGCAGAGGCTGCATTATCTCCCACACGATCTTACTGCTGGTGGAAAGATCAGGGGGGCATCCAGGAACATTTATTGAGCGGTCCCGCACTTCATAAATCCTGAAGGCGGTGGTATATCCTGACCCGCTTTCGCACAGTTTATAAAGCTTAACGCCATATCTTGCCCTTTTGGAAGGTAGATATTGGCGAAAGCTAAGTCTGCCATGGAAGTTGAGGAGGGATTCGTCCACGCTTACATTCTGCTCTGGGGTGTAGAGTTGCAGAAATAAATTATTCAGGGAATTTATCAGTGGTCTAATTTTGAACAACCGATCCCGGTTTGCATCGGTACTTGGGGGGGGCCTGTGCGTTGTCGTTGACGTGGAGGAACCTCATTATTGTCTCATAACGAGACCTGGGCATTACTGCAGAATATACTGGGATGGCTTGGGCGGGTCTTGTTGACCAGTAAGACCTAATGAAGGGCTTTTTGACAATACCCATATTTAGGGTGAGCCCCACATTTTTTTTAATTCCTGCAAATTGGTGGGCGTCCAATCTCTGGCATGGGTGGATGAAGGTTTCTGCCTTATATATTGAGTGGCATATAAATTTGTTTCGTGGACAATCTGATTTAGGATATCGTCCGTTATAAATAAATGGAAGTAATCCATTTGGACAAAATTTGTATTGTCCACGGTTATGCCAGGAGTGGCAGTAAATCCGTGGATTCTAGGCCCAAAAGATGGGGCAGGTGCCCATACAAGAGCCTGGACTGGAGGGACCAGGCTGTCCCGTGCTACAGCGCTACTTGGCCCTGCGCTTTCATGTTCTGCAGTTTCAACTGCATCAGGGACAACGTCCCCTGAAGATGAACCTGAAGTAACGCTATCATCATCACTGCCCAAAACAGGTTCCATCTCGGACGCCATCTCTGATGCGGTCTCCGACTCAGACCACAGCATGGCGTATGCCTCCTCGGCGCTAAACAACTTCCTCGCCATAACGTCACTAACACTAACTAAACAAATTTTTTTTATTTTATTTTGTTTTTAGAAAACACACAAACTAACTGGTATATATATCTACACACTACCGCTAACAAAAAAATAAACCGCTATTGCTATATATATTATATATATATATATATATATATATATATAATTATATACTCCCTACCTGCCTATTCTAATAGAATAAAAGAAAGAAAGGTAGATAGAAAAAAAGATAGATAGATAGATAGATTGTATAGATAGATAGAAATCTATCTATACAGAGAATGTTTTATAGTGTAACTGTATTTTTTTTGTAACTGTATTCTTCTGGCAGCAATTCTCTCAAGTCTCTTCTTCACTGAAACAATGTTTGAGGAGAAGAAAAGAGGCAGGAGATTTGCTGCCAGAAAAGTCAAAATAAAAAAAATGTGGTCGCTGTGATAGGTTTTCACAGCGACCACATGTTCAGGGACCATCAGATTGGTCCCTGATACTCTGCCCAGTGCCCAGAGTTGTTGGTAACAGCGTGCCTGTTTTATACGTACAAATGCATGTGATCGCTGTGATTGGTTGTCACAGCGATCACATGTTCAGGGGCCAAAAGATTGGCCCCTGACATTCTGCCCAGCGCCCATGGCTGTTAGCAACAGCCAGGGCATAGAGCTGTGTGCACGCGACCGCGCGTGCACAGACTCTGAAGTGCCGCCGTAATTAGATCCTCCAGGTAGATGATCAGCAAGATTGTTGAGGGCTTGACTGAAAATGGTGGAAGAATTTAGAAAACCCTGAGGTTGACGTGTCCATGTGTACTGCTGTCCTCTGTAAGTGAATCCAAACCGATATTGTGAGTCATAGGACATGACTAGAATCATAGAGCAGCAATCTGTGCATTCATAAAAAGGGCCCTAATGGGAAATCTACATTTAGTCCTTGTGGATATAGCGTATTAATCTTCATAATCCATGCAGTCTCCCTTCTCTTTAGGCGTTTAGTTCTGTCATCCCACCCCCCCATCTCAAAGTGTGAACCCGATCCAACAAAACAAATCTGAGATCATTCACATGGTAACCTTTTTCTTTAAAATGTGTAGATACTGGTAAGTCCATTTTACGGTTTCTAATACTAGATTTTGCAATCTGAAATCTGTTGTGGTTTCACCCACATAGATAAAAGGGCACGGGCATAACTGCGTAAATCACAAATTCTGTTTTACATGTTGGATAATTTTATATTGTTTATTACAGGGATATATAAGTACTCCTTCCACTAAAGTGTACATTACTTAAAGCATACTATACTAAGAACTCCACCCTTTTATAATGAAAGACTGTCTTGTAAGTTCATTTAATTAATTTCCCAATTCTTTTCTCTTAACAAAACTTCGCAGCATAGTGGTAACACTGATCTCGTGAACATTCCTATGTACAGCCATTGATAATGGATGATTCAAGTGAGACTTCACCACTCTTGGGCGATCCAAAGGGATTTAGGAAACCTGTAAATTGTTTACCTGATGGATACTGTGATGAAGGGAAAAAGCTGCTTGCCTTGGCCATACCTGAGGTAAGAGGGTATTTCAATGTCTATGTATACACAAGTTGTAATGTAGAAATGTATGTGTTTATATACAAACGCACTTCAAAGGGCACATCCAATAAAATATATTTTGATGACCTACTAAATCAGTATTGTGACATAATTTGTACTTTCTAAATTTCATATACATAATTGCTAGTATGGTAATGCCTAATTAGTTAACTGTAGTCAGTCTACTGGCACCCGATAGTTTTTATAGACCCATTTGCTTTAGTGGGTGAATCGGGTCTGTGAAAACGGACCCGACTCTCTGATCTGTGGAAAGATAGCACATGTCCTATCTTTCCAAGAATCATGGATGGACGCGGGCGATGCACACAGTCGTGTGTATTAGGCGACAGGCCACTACTAAATACTAGTGACTAGACTGCTATTCGGCTTGGGACAAATTGGCAGCAGTGATTAATACTTATAGAGAGTTGGCTTTGCTGTGTGTAGACTCCATTTTGCTGTGGGGAGAAAATCTGCTGTTGCACTATTATTTGGCGCTATGTGACTATACTATGTTATACACCAATTGTAACGACCAGCAGGTTTGTGGACCCACTGGGCTACTCAGCCACACTGGCATAGGGCCAACTCTAAGTGCGTTGTCTAAGCAGCCTCCGCGGTGTGGAGGCGGGCTGGTGCTGGGTTAATGAAAGCACCTACAGGATACCGACTGGTAATGGATGCACGATACAGAACCTCCGCAGGATAACACAAGGTTTGTCCAACTTTGCTCAGGCACTGGAGCAGACGGAAGGATCACTTATAAAGCCCTGCGTGTGCAGGGATAGGTTGGGGACACATTTATTGGTGTGCGCACTGTCCCTTTAAGAAACCACAAGAGCGCTTGCACCGAGCAGGGAACGAGACCAGTAGCTGAGGGTGCCAGCATCCCTGAGGAGAGTGGGAGACGTCGGCGAGCATTAACAGACCGGTGGGAAGAGGGAGATGCGGGCGCTGCTACAGTACTCCCACCTCTTAGGTCCAAAGCGTAGGAGGAACATTTGATGGGAGCTGGGGCATTAATATTGTCTTCCGGTTCCCAAGATCTCTCCTCAGGACAAAAACCTTTACAGTCCATGAGATAAATGGTCTACCATCCTACTTTATTGAAATCAAGAATCTCCTTGACTTCAAAGCTATCTAACTTTGCAGGAGCTCTTCAAAGGACTTGCTGTACCGGTTGAGGACCACTGGTTTCAGGAGAGACACGTGGAAGGTGTTGGGAATTTTCAGGGTAGGAGGCAGACTCTGTTTGTAGGACCCTATTCCTTTTTTGAAGTCTTATGACAAATTAATCCTAAGCAACCTAGGAGAAAATTCGTAGGAATGAATTTTTAAACTAATATTCTTAGAGGACAACCAGCTGGGAGGAGATTTGAGGAGACTGCCTTCTTTTCAGCGTATTTTTGGTTTGCTGCCAGATCTGGAGAAAGCTTCCGTAAGAAACAGCTGTGGGAACTTCAGAGAAAGCCGTCACAGGAAGAGGCACATGAGGATGTTGGATGTAAACTATGAAAAATTGAGAAGTAGCAGTGGATTAACTCGTGTGATTGATTATTATATGAGAAATCGGCCCACAGGAGATGTACTCCGTTGTCATGTTGAGCTGATATAAAATGGCTGAGAGAGTTTTCGAGCACTGGATTAATTCGTTCAACTTGGCCATTGGATTGTGGATGGTACACAGAAGTCCAGTTTCACGACCAGAAGGTTACACAGCATGTGAACTGGATGCCACAGTCAGAAAATGTGTAGTGCTAATCTGTGCAGATTTAAGATATGCTGAATAAAAAGACTTGCCGGGTGAGGAGCTGAAGGAAGGCCGGACAGAGGAATGTAATGTGCCATATTAGAGCAACAAGCCACAACGACCCAGACAGTGGTGCAGCCAGCAGAGGGAGAAAGATCTGTAAACAAATCCATGGCAATATGCTGCCAGGGACCATCAGGAACCGGCAGTGGTTGGAGTAGGTCCACAGCCTTGGTATGAGTTTTTTGGTTTTCTTCTTTGTTTTTTTTTTACTTTTGGGGGCACTTTGCATGTGGAGACATAGTTTTTAACATCCTTGGGTGGTGTGGGCTACCAATACTGGTAAGTGTTTGAAGTCCCAGGTTTTCTGAATGGCCTGCCAACTTGGAGTTGACCCTAGGAGAGAATCGGACATAGGTTTTCCCTCAATTAATGCCTGATCTGCAGCTCTTATGTGCGAGAGGTCAATGATCTACTGAGGATCCTCTTCCAGGTCGGTTGTTTCAAATGAACAGGATCGAGCATCTGCTTTTGACATTTTTGTCAACTGGACAGAAATGGAGTGGAAAATATGATCTCTCAAAAAAGTGACCACTTGGGTTGATGTGGATTCAGACGTGCCAAATGTAAGTAGTTGAGGCTCTTGTGGTCAGTGTAAATTACAACTAGATGTACAGAACCTTCCAACAGATGTCTCCACTCTTCTAGGACCAATTTCATGGTCAGGAGCTCACCATCTCCAATGGAATAATTCCCTTCTCCTGCAGAGAAAAAAAGGGAAAAGCTGGCCCCTGTGGCTTTGTCTCGAAACTTTTGAGTTCTTTTGGAAAAATGAGTGCTCCAGCACCAATGGAAGAGGCGTCAACCTCCAACGAGAACTGATGGGAGACATCTGGCTGGTGTAGAACGAAGGAAGAGGTGAAGTATCTTGTTTAAGCTCTCAACGCAGATTCAACTTCAGGGGTCCAGTTCTTTGCATTTGCTCCTTTTTTGGGAAGAGCAGAGATGGGAGCAGTAAGCAAAGAAAAATTAGGGAGAAATTGTCGGTAGACATTAGCAAAACCCAGAAACCTCCTGTATAGCGCAGAGACCTTGAGGACGAGGCCAATCTAGACCAGACTTTGCTTTTACCGAATCCATCTGGAGTTCATGATCAGAGACCATAAAATCCAGGAAGGGCAAGGATTTATTTTTGAAGATGCACTCTTCCCATTTGGCGTAGAAGTTTATTTCCACCACCCTGGGCCGGCCTTCGGTTTGATGGCGTCCTGTGCGGGACTCTATTGTCCCCTACACAAACCAAAAATTAACCACATATATAGACACGCTGGAACATATATACTGTACATACATAAAGACAGATATTTAGACATACAGGCAAATATATATATATATATATATATACACACACACACATCTGGAATATATACATACAGGTAAATTATATAGAAGTACAGACACATATACACAAAAAAACTCTGGCAGATAAATACACAGACAGATACATAAAAGGCACATATATATACAAGCACAAAGACACATTCACAAACAGACCCATATATACCCACACAGACACATACATATACCCAGTACAGATAATGTTGTAGATTTCATGTGCAGCCCTATGTAACACCACAGATAATACACAGTGATAACTCTCTGAATACAGATAATGCAGTAAATGTTACCTGCAGTCCTATGTAACGCCGCTGATAATACAGTGATAACTCCAGTACAGAAAATGTCGTAGATGATAACTATACCCACAGACACATGTAAACACACACACCGAGGCAGCAGGGTATATAGGGGGCAGCAGGGTATATAGGAGGCAGAACAGATCTTTGTTTTATCTGTTCTACTTTAATATTGAACACACTTTTTTACAAAGAGACACACACACACACACACACACACACACACACACCCACCCCGAGATACTCACCATCTCTCCATGCTGACAGGATCACAGGCTTCGTGCAGGACTGGCTGTGGGCGGAGCTTCCTCCTCGGCTCTTAATTACTCCGTGTGTGTGTGTAACTGCGACAGGACTTGGCGAACATGCTTCCGGTGTGTCGGCCGATCAGGTGAGTATATTGAGATTTTATCCAGATAAGCCACCACATAGACATACAATAGATCCTGAAATGTATCGTTCACTAACTCCTGAAACCAAGCTGGAGCATTATATAATCGGAGTGTCATGTCCATGGCTACGGGCCGTCAGGTTCACTCGCCTCCTGACGGCCGCAGCCAGGGGTTGGCGAGCACTGGCACTCACTTCCACTCACCTCGGCCGGGTCCCGTAGGGTGCCTTTTAAGAGCAGGCACAAGCGTGCGCGCACCGGACTTTAGTGCTAAATTAGCCCATGAGTCCCCTGGACTATAAGTAGGGTACAGACCCTTCCTGCAGTGCCTGAGTGTTTGTCGTATCCTAGTTTGTCTAAGCAAATGGTAACCTGTATCCCGTGCTATCCTGGTCAAGTGCTGTGCTGTTCTGTATTCCACGCCTGTCCTGCTACTCCACGCCTGACGTCTACCCGCTGCCTAGTCCCAGCCGAGCCTGCCTTGCTACTGTCCTGAGCTGCCACAGGTACCCTATATGGCCTAGTGTGTCCATGAACCCTCACGTGACACTGAGATACTACTAGTGACTGTTGTGCCCACGGTCACTAACCGCCGACACCTTATACTCTCCAGCAGCCATGACTGCAGGACACAGAGCTTGCTGGCGTCTCTCCTCAGAGACACCAGCACACATGGCTGCACTGCCCCTCTGTCTCCACTAGGGTGGGCAGGAGCTTGTCCCTGGCCTTAAAGGGCCAGTGCGCGCACATGTGAAATTTTCCTTACCCAATCCCTTTTCACTTTGGACAATAAAAAGGGCTCTGCCTTACACTCCTTGCCTGAGCGTTGTTATCTACTCGCATTTGTTAGCAAATGGTCCCTTAGTTGTATCCTGTATACCGTATCCAGTCATTGTTTGTTCCTGAGCGAAGTCTAGTGTTAGTCGACTTCATCCTTGTGTGCCACATGTCGTCTGCCACGCCAAGCATCATTTGTCATTCCAAGTGTCATCTGGGCCGAAGTGTCTACTTAGCCACGTGTCTGTCAGGACTGCTATACAGGTATCCTAGTCCTAAATACTTACATTGACTGCTTTGGCCAGCTGCTACGGCGGAGAGGCCTAGTGGGTCCACATACCCCCAGAGCCGTGACAGTCTTTGGTGTTGAATACGGTTTTCCACTCATCACCTTTTGCGGCTACAGATCAAGTTATAAGCCCCACTAAGATCCAGTTTAATGAAAATCGTGGCTCCACCGATTCTGTCGAAGAGATCAGCGGTAAGTGGTACTTTTTTTTTTTTTTTTGGCAGATTTTTTACCTAAACGTCTCCTTCTATGGAATAAAAGTTCTGCACTTTTATTTTGACCTTGACCTCCTGGAGTGCTGTGTGTTTTTTTTTTTTTTTTTTTCACGCTGTGAGTACAAATGGACATGAATGGAGAAGTGTATGACGCTGATTGGTCAGTGTCATACACTTCTCTCCAACACCCAGTTGGTCCTTAAGAAACGAATTAGCGTAAATCTCATTGTTCATAACTTGCTAAAAAATGATCGTTTTTCAAAATAAAAACCACTGTCATCTGCATTACAGCGCCGATCATATTATGTAGGAGATAGGGCACTTTTTTAATCTGGAGACAGAGCCTCTTTAAGTAAGTTTTTCAACATAAGGGGATTGAATAAATATTTGCAGACCTTGTGATACTTTTTTACAAGGGGAGACAACGACCGACGTATAGGCATATAGTTGCAAATGTGTAGCACAAACCTTACATGGCAGACATTAAACCTGCACGCTGAACGTATGCCCCGGGCATGGTGTGAATAGAATCTTACTGCAGGTACATGCTCCTCTTCCTTGACTATTTCTAAACAAGCTGTTGGAAAGGCAGGAAGTTGTCACTTTCCTCTAATATGATATATTATAAAGCTTTTAAATATGGCTCGGAGAATAATCTAGTTCATATATGTTAGGTCAGGGCCATAGCGGGGGAAGGGCTGGCGTGACGCAGTTATTATTGGGGGCACTAGTCGGCCAAATAGTGTCTCAGTTAGTATTATTGTCGCTTTCAAGAAATAAGCGGATGGCTGCGGCAGCTGCCCAGCGCACTTACAAATCTTATTTGTAAGTGTATGCAAATACAGTGCAGATTCTAAACAGAAATTCTGCAACAACTTACAGTACAGAACCACAAAAAAGGCCATACTCACTAGGTAGGTGGGTGGGTGAAAACCCGTTCCCATCAGGACGCAGACGGGTCAAAGAATGCTGCAGAAGGAGTGTGCATTAAATAGTGATAGCCCCTCCCACTAGTCTTGAGGGGAGTGGCGGACTAAGTGCTCAAAGGTGTGCGATAAATGTGTGTCAGTGTAGTGCTAGGGTGTGAATGGATGGTAAAAAATAAATATGTATGTATGAAAGTGTCAGAACTGTGTAATAATGTAATAAAAATAAATAAATAAATAGTGATGAATAGGGGTCAGTGCTGTGAATAGTACATGGGGTGTCAGTACTATGTGTAATACGTGGAGGGATAATGTGCTGGTCGTCAGGCATGGCGTATCTTGCCGAATAACAGCCTATTTGTAACGCCGCTAGTGTTAGCTAAAGCGGGCTGCTCTGCATTCCAAACCAAACGCCAGCACATCATGCCCTCCCAGCATATAAGACCCGGCTGCGTCCTGAAAAAAAGTGTAGTATACGTGGTAAGAAATATCCATGAAACATGGGGTATTAGTTGTTATTTTGGCCAAAATACGCAAAGCTCGCAACCCAACGTCAAGGGTCCCCAGTGCCTTGCGAGTCCCTAACCAGAACTTTTCGTTCCTAATTTAAAAACACAAACAGAAAAAATGGGACATAAATATCAAAACCACAAAAAAGGCCATACTCACTAGGTAGGTGGGTGGGTGAAAACCCGTTCCCATCAGGACGCAGACGGGTCAAAGAATGCTGCAGAAGGAGTGTGCATTAAATAGTGATAGCCCCTCCCACTAGTCTTGAGGGGAGTGGCGGACTAAGTGCTCAAAGGTGTGCGATAAATGTGTGTCAGTGTAGTGCTAGGGTGTGAATGGATGGTAAAAAATAAATATGTATGTATGAAAGTGTCAGAACTGTGTAATAATGTAATAAAAATAAATAAAATAAATGTGATGAATAGGGGTCAGTGCTGTGAATAGTACATGGGGTGTCAGTACTATGTGTAATACGTGGAGGGATAATGTGCTGGTCGTCAGGCATGGCGTATCTTGCCGAATAACAGCCTATTTGTAACGCCGCTAGTGTTAGCTAAAGCGGGCTGCTCTGCATTCCAAACCAAACGCCAGCACATCATGCCCTCCCAGCATATAAGACCCGGCTGCGTCCTGAAAAAAAGTGTAGTATACGTAGTAAGAAATATCCATGAAACATGGGGTATTAGTTGTTATTTTGGCCAAAATACGCAAAGCTCGCAACCCAACGTCAAGGGTCCCCAGTGCCTTGCGAGTCTTGCCTTGCCTTTTTTTTGTGGTTTTGATATTTATGTCCCATTTTTTCTGTTTGTGAACTTACAGTACAGTTTGTATAGGGTCTTCAAATCCCATCCTCAAGCAGAAAAAAATTGTTTGGAATTTAAAGCTGCAGATATTCAAATCATGCCATGAAAAAGGGTGAACTATAGGGCAAATCCTCAGCCAAATTTGCATGCAACATCTGCAGATATTGCCGCTGATTAGCCAATGATTTGCTAATATCCACAACGTCTGAACCCACCCTGAGCGTTCTTGACACCTGCTAGTGGTGACAATGAAACCTTGCCAATGTGCTTTTTGTTGCAGTGTTACAACAACTAGAATGATTATTATTTGTTCCAATGTCAGAGGGTCTGTCAGCGTTCCTATCGTGTGTTTTTAGTAAATCATTGAATTCCCCCAAAAAAATAACTCCGGCACTTTTTTTCCTTTGAAATCTACATTGTGCTGCTCCTCTTTTATTCCTCCTGGAAATGTATGAATAAATTGACACACAGATCTTACCATTGCTCATGTCAATAGGGTGTGTCACTACAGTGTGTGTGGACATAACCTATAGACAAGGGGAATACACACACCAATTTGTCAATTTTCAGGAAATATTACAGGGGAATGGCAAAACGCAGAGTTAAGAAAAGGTGCTCTAAAATTGGTATTCAAGTATTTACTAAAACAGACGTCAGCGCTCTTAAACAGGTTGACACTTTTATAATTTTAAAGAAAACAAAAAAAATAAACAAAGAACAAGTTTAAAAAAAACGGGCAAACTGGAAACCATCCAAAATGTACCAATACAAGTGTGAATGTAAAGGGGGTGATGTAAGACACAATGATGAGTCCCCAAGGGGTGGGGTGAAAATACTGGGTATCCCTATGTGGTGTCTTCTAGTCTAAAAAGGATGATATCTCCGTGCAACTGGAGTATAGGTAAATGAAAAGGGAACATCAGGTACAGCCATTTTTTAGGATGGACCCATGGGATGTTGGCTTGCATCAGCACGAAGCGAAAGAATTGCATTAAATATCAGCTGCTGGGGGAAGAAAAAACTGGTACAAAGGGAATAAAAGTATGGAGAGGTGGAGGATGCGGGGGGTCTAACAGGTATTATTTACCCTTTTTTTTACTTTCATGAAATTTCATACAACACATTAATATATATTTTTGTTTTTCATTTAGTTTTTATTTCAGCTGATGGTGTTTCTAGTGGTTATTGTGAGCTCCATATTCTGTGGGCATTTAGGCAAAATTGAGCTGGACTCTGTATCAATTTCTGCGGCTGTAAGTATTTTCTAGTAAGATTTTAAAAGGGAAATTTCTATTCAAACAGGTTTGTTAAGTTTTTTTTATTTTATAAATATCTGCACACAAATACAAGGACAATAATTAAATATAGTTGTCATGGCAGACCAGGGGCTAATGAATGCCCCCAGGACTGCCTTCTGTCTGCCTCTGCTAAGCCTGTAAAACTGATGACCATACACTGCAATACATTAGTATTGCAGTGCATTGTGCCAGCAATCTGACGATCGCTGGCTCAAGTCCCCTTGGGGGACAAAGTATGTATTAAAAAAAAAAAGTTACATTTAAGTTTTTCAGTAGTGAAAAATAATATTAAAAGTTAAAAAAACACACAAAAAAAGACCTTTTCCTATTTAGTTCCCCCCCCCCCCTAAAGTAATGTTAGCAAAATAAAAGTTAATACAACTGGTATTGCCACATATGTAAAAGTCCGAACTATTACAATATAACGTTAAACCCGCTTGGTAAACGCTGTAAAGGAAAAAAAATAAAAACGCCCAAATTGCGTTTTTGTGTTTGTTTGGGCACCTTCACGCCCTAAAAAAATGGAATGAAAAGTGATCAAAAAGTCGCAAGTATCCCAAAATAGTACCAAGAAAAACTACAACACGCCCTGAATAAAATAAGCCCTCACACCGCTCAATCGACGGAAAAATAAAAGTTATGGCTCTCAGAATGTAGCGACACAAAAAAGTTTATTTTTTAACAGTTTATTTATAAAAGTTGTAAAAACTAACCCGCCCCCCCTTCCCCAAAATGGGCCATTTGATTCCACAATTTTTTTTTTTCTGTTTCCCAGTACATTATATGGTACAATAAATGGTGCCATGAAAAACTACAACTTGTTCCGCAAAAAACAAGCCCTCATATGGCTGTCGAAAGAAATAAAGTTGTGGCTTTTCGAAGGTGGGGAGGAAAAAACAAAAATGAAGAAACGAAAATTGGCTGCGGCGTTAAAGGGGTTGTCCAGTTTCAGCAGTTGTTTTTTGTATTCTTTAACCTCTTCCCGCGCTGCTTCGCAATAGTACGTCCTGCAGAGGGGTTAGTTCCCGCATCCAGACGTACTATTGCGGAGTAGTCCCGGCGCACACTGTCCTAACGGACAGTGTCCGAGAACCGGGAGGTCAGCTGTCCCTGACAGCTGACACTCCAGCCTTGCCGGTCAGCGGACCATCGCCGCTGATTTCGGCAATTAACCCCATAAATGCGGCGACGGATTGCCGTCGCCGCATTTAAGTGGTTTGAAGCACATCGGCAGCCCCCACGAAGTGATCGTGGGGGCTACCGATGCTTGTCGTGGCAATCTGAGGTCAGACAATGACCTCCTGGTTGCCATGTACGGAAGCCTCGGAGGAGCAGCCTCCTGCCGCTCCTCCGAGACCTCCTGTCAGTGTGACTGTCACGTCACAATGACAGTTAGAGTACATTACACTACGTGTGTAGTGTAATGTATAGAAAAAAAGGGAGGAGGAGAACCTCCAGCTCACCTTGTGAGTACAAGTGGGTGTACTGCAGTCTTCGCACGGATCCTCGCGTCGGCACGCGTCGTGTGGGATACAAGAGAAAACAGGTGGTTTGGATCCAGCGTAGCTGTAACTAAAAAGGAACTTGTTCCAAGTTTAATGGATTGTATTAAAAGAGGTCAATCGGCATGATGTCCTCGAGTGCTGGGAGAGAAGTAGGAGGATAGATGAAGCCTACGCGTTTCAAACGCTAGCTGCGTTCTTAGTCATGGCTGTAATGTACTCTAGCAGCGATCAAAGCTGCAAGTCTAAGTGTCCCCAAGTGGGACAAGTGAAAAAAGTAAAAAAAAGATAATAAAAATGTTTTAAAGTATAAAAATAAAAGTTATAAGTTATATAAACAAACACTTCAAACAACTATAAAACTGTTATTTTTCCCGCATGATGAACACCCCAAAAAAAATCAATAAAAAACGACACCAGAATCGCTTTTTTTTGGTCACCACCCCTCCCAAAATAGAGCATAAAAAGTGATCAAAAAGTCGCATATACCCGAAAATAATACCGATAAAAACTACAACCCGTCCCGCAAAAAACAAGCCCTTACACCGCTTTTTTAACTGAAAAATAAAAAAGTTACGGCTCTCAGAATATGGTGACAGAAAATAAATTATTTTATAAAAAAGAGATTTTATTGCGCAAATCTGCAAAACATTAAAAAAAACTATATACATCTGGTATCGCCGTAATCGTACCGACCCGCAGAATAAAATATATAATGGTCATTTATAGTGCACGGTGAACGGCGCAAAAAATAAACTTAAAAACATTGTCAGAATTGCTTGTTTTTGGTCACCCGGTTTGCAAAAAACTTTAATAAGTGATAAAAAAAAATCGCATGTACCCCAAAATGGTACCAATGAAAAGTACAGATTGTCCCGCAACAAATAAGCCCTCACGCAGCTCCGGTGGTGAAAAAATAAACACGTTCTGGCTCCCAGGAATATGGCGATGCAAAATGTGCAGTGTTTTCTAAAAGCGGATAACATCCGACACCATTTATCAGTGCGACACCGGCCACATATCTATGAATTATTTATTTACCGCATTATTATACCCTCTTATTATGCCCTGATGTTCTCCGCACAGATTACACATGCCCCCCACATTATAAACTGAAATACCAGCGAAACCCAAAACAGAAAAACTACCAAGCAAAATCTGCGCTCCAAAAGCAAAAATGCGCTCCCTCCCTTCTGAGCCTTGCAGCGTCCCCAAACAGCAGTTTGTGCCCACATATATGGCATCGCCATACCCGGGAGAACCCGCTTAACGTTTTATGAGGTATTTGTCTTCAGTGGCACAAACTGGGCACAACATATTATGCACTAAAATGACACATCAGTGCATAATTGCAATATTCACACCATCCGCTGTGCATTAACCCCTTTGAGCACAGTGACTTAATAGCACGTCATGGTGCGGGGGTGATGTATGGAGCGGGTGTCAGCTGTGTATTACAGCTGACACCCGAGACTAACGGACAGGAACAGCGATCGTACGGTTACAGAAGCCTGTAAGAATAACAATATACTGCAATACATTAGTATTGCAGCATATTGTACCCGCGATCCAATGATCTCTGGTACAAGTCCCCTAAGGGGACTAATAAAATGTGTAGAAGAATTAAAGTTGTTAGTAGTGAGAAAGAAAAACAAAGTAAAAAAAAAAACCTTTTCCCATTTTTCTTCAAAAGTAATGTAAAAAAATAAACAGAATTGATATCGCTACGTCCGTAAAAGGCCGAACTATTACAATATACCATTATTTAACTCGCACGGTGAACATCGTAAAAATCTTAAATAATTTAAACCGCCAAAATGTAGTTTTCGTTTTTACCGCACGGCGAAAGCTGTAAAAACGAAAACCCCAAAAAATGGATTCAGATTTTTTTCCTATATTACTATATTTTCCTATTTTTTTTCAGTTTCCCAGTACTTTTTATGGCTCTTTAAATGGTATCAATAGAAACTACAATTCCTCCCGCAAGAAATAAGCTCTCACATCACTCTGACGGAAAAAAAAAGTTACGGCTCCTGGAAAAACGAAAATAAGAAAGCAAAAAATGGATCAGTCCTGAAAGGGTTAATTCATTTCTAATGAAAAAAATGTATGACCCCATGTGGGGTATTTCCATACCCGGGAGAAATTGCTTTATAAAAATTGGTTGTTTATTTCTCCTTTATCCCTTGTGAAAAAATTAGTGGAAAAAAATTGTGATATTTTCTCCGCCTAATTCTAATAAATTCTGCAAAAGACCCGTGGAGTCTAAATGCTCACTATACCCCTAGAAAAATTCCTTGAGGGGTGTTTCCAAAATGGGGTAACTTGGGGGGCTTCCACTGTTTTGGTCTCTCCAGGGCGTTGCAAAGGCGGCACCGAAAAACAATCCAGCAAAATCCGTGCTCCAAAATCCAAATGGCACTACTTCCCTTCTGAGCGGTGCCATAGGTCCAATCAGCAGTTTATTACCACATATGGGTTAGTGCCGTAATCAGGAGAAAATGCTTTACAAATGTTGTGGTTCTTTTTTTCCTTTATTCCTTGTAAAAATTTTAAATTTCTATGCTTTTTCAGAAAAAAAGTAGATTTTAATTTTTACAGACTAATTCCAATATATTTTGCGAAAAACCTGTATGGTCAAAATGCTAACTATACCCCTAAAAAAATTCCTTGATGGGTGTAGTTTCCCAAAATGGGGTCACTTTTGGAGGGTTTCCCCTGTTTTGGTCCCTCCAGGGGGTTGCAAACGCGACATGGAACCGAAAACCAATCCAGCAAAATCCATGCTCCAAAATCCAAATGGCGCTCCTTCCCTTCTGAGCCCTGCTGTGGGTCCAATCAGTAGTTTATTACCACATATGGGACATTACCGTAATCGGGAGACATTGCTTTACATATGTTGGGGTGCATTTTCTTTATTTCTTGTAAATTATTAAAAATTTCTATGTTATTTCAGAAATAAGTCGATTTTCATTTTTACAGACTAATTCTAATTTAGCGAAAAACCTGTGCGGTCAAAATGCTAACTATACACCTAGATTCCTTGAGGGGTGTAGTTTCCAAAATGGGGTAACTTTTGGGGTGTTTCCACTGTTTTGGCACCACAAGACCTCTTCAAACATGACAAGGTGCCGAAAATATATTTTAAAAAAAAGGAGGCCCAAAATCCACTAGGTGCTCCGGTGCTTCAGTCCATTACCGCACTAGGGCCACATGTCGGATATTTCTAAAAATTGCAGAATCTGGGCAATAAATATTGAGTTGCATTTCTCTGGTAAAACCTTCTGTGTTACAAAAAAAAAATGTATTCGAAATTAATTTCTGCAAAAAAAATAAAATGTATACATTTTATCTCTACTTTGCTTTAATTCGTGTGAAACGCCTAAAGGGTTAAAACACTTTGTGAATACTGATTCGAATACCTTGAGGGGTGCAGTTTTCAAAATGGGGTGACTTTTGGGGATTTTCTAATATATAAGGCGCTTAAAGCCACCTCAGACTGAACAGGTCCCTGAAAAAATAGCCTTTAGAAATTTTCTTTAAAATACGAGAAATTGCTGCTTAAGTTCTAAGCCTTGTAACGTCCTAGAAAAATAAAAGGACGTTAAAAAAACCGATGCAAACATAAAGTAGACATATGGGAAATGTTAACTAGTAACTATTTTGTGTGGTATTACTATCTGTTTTACAAGCAGATACGTTTAAATTTAGAAAAATGCTAATTTTTGCACATTTTTTCTAAATTGTGGTGTTTTTCAGAAATAAATACCAAAATTATCGACAATTTTTTCACTAACATAAAGTACAACATGTCACGAGAAAACAATCTCTCAGAATCGCTTGGATTGGTAAAAGCATTCCAATGTTATTAGGGACATAAAGTAACACATGTCAGATTTGAAAAAATCGGCTGGGTCCTGAAGGCCAAAACAGGCTGGGTCCTGAAGGGGTTAAAGTTACATATTTTTTCCAATATACTTTTCGGTCTTAAGTCCTTACAGTTTTCAAGATCTGCTTTTTGTAAAGGCCCTATGAATGCTCATTCCCGATCACTGCCCTGTGTAAACAGGGCAACGATCAGCTGATGAACGAGCAAACGCTCGTTCATTGGCTGATTGTATCGTTCATACAGCACGTTTTTATTGTCGGCAGCATATCTCCCTGTGTGATGGAAATGCATGGGGACGAGCAATTGTAGTAACAATCGATCATCCCTGTACGTTACTGATCACAGCTTCTTGTGAAAGGAGCAAATGAGTGCTGATCAATAAACTGTCTTGTTGATCGGTGCTCGTTTTTATGGCCCAAATTGGCCGCTGTAAAAGAACCCTTCATTTAGTATGAACAGGGCCGCCATCAGGAATTTCGGGGCCCCCTACAGCAAAATGTTCTGGGCCCCCCTACCGTGACACCGCCTGTTAACGGTATTCCGTCCAGCACTATATCATGGTACCCAGGGCCGCCATCAGGGGGGGTATTAGGGGTACTGATGTGAGAGGCCCGGCCAAACCTAATTGAAAGGGGGGCCCGGCAAACTGCCGCGACTTGCCTTTGGTAGAAAAAAAACAGGCCCCTGCAATGGGGCCCGTTTTTTTCACCAAAAGAATGTCATGAGCTGCGGGCCCCCCTTTCAATTAGGTTTGGCCGGGCCTCTCACATCAGTACCCCTAATACCCCCCCCTGATGGTGGCATGGGGGCCGTCAAACACCGCCGCCCGTGCGACCGATTGCGCGCACCCGCAAACTCCCACGCATGCGCACCGGCGACCGCCTGGAACCGCGCACCGAATTTTGAGGCAGATTTTGACCTGCCCACACTATCTTGACGCGTTTGTTGCCCGCGGCGATTGAGGACAGCAGACAGAAAACGCAGCGAAAAATGCATTTTCGGCCTCCCATTGATTTCGATGGGAGGTCAGAGCCGGAACCGCGGCAAGAAAGGACGTGCTGCTTTTTCTTTTTTCCGCGACTGGCTCCCATTGATTTCAGATTAAATCAATGGGAGGTGGTTTTGGAAGTTGTTTGGTGCCGATTCTGACGCAGCGTCCGAGTCAATATCAAGGCCCAAAAACTCTGTGAACTGGGCCTTATTGTTAGGGCTTATTCAGACGAACGTGTAATACGTCCGTGCAACGTGCGTGATTTTCACGCGCCTCGCACGGACCCGTGTTACTCTATGGGGTCGTGCAGACTGTCAGTGATTTTCACGCAGTGTGTGTCCGCTGCGTAAAACTGACGACATGTCCTATATTTGTGCATTGTTCGCGCATCACGTACCCATTGAAGTCAATGGGTGCGTGAAAATCCCGCCCAGCACTTCCGCAGCAGTATAAACTATGAATGAAAACAGAAAAGCACCACGTGCTACAAACAGAGTGTCATAATGATGGCAGCTGCGCGGAAATCACGCAGCCGCGCATCATACGCTGCTGACACATGGAGCTGTTATGGACCTTTTGCACGCGCAAAAAGCACACGCTCGTGTAAATCCGGCCTAGGAACACACTAGGCATGAACGCTGCAGATTTTATGCAACACATTTTATTGTAGAGAATCCGCAGCGTATTACAGTCGCAGCAGAGTGGATGAGATTTGAACAAATCTCATCCGCACGCTGCAAAAATAATGGACCTGCAGTGTGACTTTTTGCTTTTTAAGCCGCAGCGTGTCAATTTATTCTGTGGAATCGCTGCTCCTCTGTTGCGGAAATGCTGCGGTTCTGCCGCAAAAATCACAAATGAGAAAAAAAAGGCACTTTTTTAAATTTATAAAAAAGTCTAGACTTGCCCCGGCCGTAGTCCTGGTGACGCAATCCTCTATTCTTAGTGCAGCCCGGCCTCCTGTCATGACGTTTCATCCCATGTGACTGCTGCAGCGGTCACATGGTCTACAGCATCATCCCAGGAGGTGGGGCTACGTTCAGAAGAGAGAGATGCGTCATCTAAACTACAGCCGGGGCAAGTCTAAACGTTTTTTTCCCTGCAGGATTCCCGCAGCGGACAAGCCTCACGAAACCTGCGCCACTATTTGGTGCGGTTTTGCTGGCAGAATTCCCTGCGGCTACCGGGGCGGATAAGCTGTGTAGTTTTACTCAGCATATCCGCCTAGTGTGTCCCTTTATGATGTCGCTCCTGGAGCTGCTACCTGTCTCTAAATAGGTCCAGTAGAATTTGGAATTATTTTTTTTTGTGAACCAGCTTAAAAAAATACAAAACTTTTGTGTTAGGGCCTGTTCACATCACCGTTCGCTTCCGTTCCGGGGTTCCGTCTGAGGTTTCTGTCGGGTGAACCCCGCAACGGAAAGTGAAAGTGACAGCACAGCTTCCGTTTCCGTCACCATTAGCGCAGTCGACTGCGATATTGATTCCGTCCGAAAACCAGCCGGAATGGTGACGAACGGAAACCATTAGCGATGTTTCCGTCACCATTGAGATCAATGGTGACTGAAACGGAAGCTGTGCTGTCACTTTCACTTTCCGTTGCAGGGTTCACCCGACAGAAACCTCAGACGGAACCCCGGAACGGAAGCGAACGGTGATGTGAACAGGCCCTAACACAAGTTTTGTATTTTTTTAAGCTGGTTCACAAAAGAAAATAATTCCAAATTCTACTGGACCAACTGCCTATTTAGAGACCGGCAGCAGCTCCAGGAGCGACATCATAATGGACACACTAGGCGGATATGCTGAGTAAAACTACACAGCTTATCCGCCCCGGTAGCCGCAGGGAATTCTGCAAGCAAAACCGCACCAAATAGTGGCGCAGGTTTCGTGAGGCATGTCCGCTGCGGGAATCCTGTAGGGGAAAAAAAGTTTAGACTTGCCCCGGCCGTAGTTTAGGTGACGCATCTCTCTCTTCTGAACGTAGCCCCGCCTCCTGGGATGACTCTGTAGACCATGTGACTGCTGCAGCAGTCACATGGGATGAAACGTCATGACAGGAGGTGGGGCTGCGCTAAGAATAGAGGATCGCGTCACCAGGACTACGGCCGGGGCAAGTCTAAACTTTATCAATTTAAAAAAGTACCTTTTTTTTTTTCTCTTGTGATTTTTGCGGCAGAACCGCAGCATTTCCGCAACATGAGCGGCGATTCCACAGAATACATTGACATGCTGTGGCTTAAAAAGCCACACTGCAGGTCCATTATTTTTGCAGCGTGTGAATGAGATTTGTTCAAATCTCATCCACTCTGCTGCGACTGTAATACGCTGCGGATTATCCACAATAAAATGTGTTGCATAAAATCCGCAGTGTTCATGCCTAGTGTGTTCCTACCCTAAGGCCGGATTTACACGAGCGTGTGCTTTTTGCATGCGCAAAAAATGTGGCATTTTGCGCATGCAAAAGGTCCATAACAGCTCCGTGTGTCAGCAGCGTATGATGCGTGGCTGCGTGATTTTCGCGCAGCCGCCATCATTATGACACTCTGTTTGTAGCACGTGGTGCTTTTCTGTTTTCATTCATAGTTCATACGGCTGCGGAAGTGCTGGGCGTGATTTTCACGCACCCATTGACTTCAATGGGTGCGTGATGCGCGAACAATGCACAAATATCGGACATGTCGTGAGTTTTACGCAGTGGACACACGCTGCATGAAACTCACGGACAGTCTGCACGGCCCCATAGACTAACACAGGTCCGTGCGAGGCGCGTGAAAATCACGCTCGTTGCACGGATGTATTACACGTTCGTCTGAATAAGCCCTAACAATAAGGCCCAGTTCACAGAGTTTTTGGGCCTTGATATTGACTCGGACACTGCGTCAGAATCAGTACCAAAAAACTTCCAAAACCGCCTCCCATTGATTTAATCTGAAATCAATGGGAGCCAGTCGCGGAAAAAAGAAAGCAGAACGTCCTTTCTTGCCGCGGTTCCGCCTCTGACCTGCCATCGAAATCAATGGGGGTCAGAAAATGCATTTTTCGCTGCGTTTTTTTGTCTGCTGTCCTCAATCGCCGCGGGCAAAAAAAGCAGCAAAAAAACGCGGCAAGATAGTGTAGGCAGGTCAAAATCTGCCTCAAAATTCCTTAAGGAATTTTGAGGCAGATTTTTTTTTGCCTGCAAAATACTGTGTGAACAGGGCCATACATGATGAGCACTTCGAGATAATTTACTCACTGTGTCTGAAGAGCTGCTCCCACTCCAGTCTTCCAGGCGAGGTCTTCGGTCCAGACGTCCAGTCCTTCACCTCCAGCCAGGCTCCAGGTAAGTTTTGTCCATGTGTTTCCATGGGTGCGCCGCGCGTGGACGGTCGCGCACGCGGGTGGTAGCGGGTGCGCGCGCGGTCTCGAGTGCGGGCGTTCGTGGGTGCGCGCTCGCGAGTGCGCACGCGCGGGAGCTTCGGTGTGCGCGCGATCGGGTGCGCGGGCGGACTGTTTGACGGCCCCCCATGACGAGGGGAGGGGAGGGGGCCCGCAGCAGCAGCAGCTCACGACATTCTTTTGGTGAAAAAAACGGGCCCCATTTTTTCCTACCAAAAGAATGTCGCGGCAGTTGCCGGGCCCCCCTTTCAATTAGGTTTGGCCGGGTCCCTCACACCAGTACCCCTAATACCCCCCTGATGGCGGCCCTGGTTGCCGGGCCCCCCTTTCAATTAGGTTTGGCCGGGCCCCTCACACCAGTACCCCTAATACCCCCCTGATGGCGGCCCTGAGTTTGAATATTCATTGTATACTTCCAGTGGATAAATTTCTGTCCATGGTCATGTGGTGAACTCAAAGATGCTGGAATCGTTTACAGGATGTGTATCTGAGCTGTGTTTTCTAACAATCCCAGCACCTGTGAGTCCATCACGCGACCATGGACAAAACCTTCTCCACTAGAAGTAATCAATAAATGTTCCTAGTGTATAACCACAAGCAGAGATCTTGAAAACTGAGGAATCTATACAGAGTATATTGGAAAATTGTATAACTTTTTTTTTTAATTCTATAAAAAAATAACATTAAATTGCTCGAACCGGACAACCCCTTTGAAAGGGTTATGCCACCACATCAACTTATCACCTGTCCACAGGATTGATAAGTGTTTGATTGCTGGGGGTCCTACCTCTGGGACCCCCACCGATCAAGGGAATGGGGGGCCCGAGTCGACTGAACAAATGGAGCGGTGGTCACGCAGGTGCACTGCTGCTCAATTCATTCTTTATGGGACTACCAGAATACAGCGCTTTGCAATCACTGGCAGTCTCATAGAGAATGAATGGAGCGGCAGCGCACATGCACGACAACGTTTCCATTTGTTCAGGGGTATGAGGACCCTTGTACTCTTGATCTGAGGGGGTCACAGTGGTGGGACTCCCCACTGATCAAACATCACCTTTTGTGGATAAAAGATAAAGCAATGTTGCGGGATAACCCCTTTAACCCGTTAGTGACCGCCCCATAGTGTTTTTACAACGGCCACTAACGGGCTTTATTCTGATGCAATAGTCTTTTTACAGCGCTGCATCGGAATAAATAAACAGAGCAGGGAGCAGTTAAATATCCCTGCTTGAACGGGTGAGATCGATATCCGTATCGATCTCACCTGTTTAATCCCTCAGATGCGGCGCTCAATGGCGAGCGCCGCATCTGAGTGGTTTGGGAGAGAGGGAGGGAGCTCCCTCTCATCCCACTGACACCCGGCGATAAGATCGCCGATTGTCTGTTTCTCCGATGGCAGCTGGGGGCCTAATAAAGGCTCCCAGGTCTGCCTGTAGTAAATGCCTGCTAGGTCATGCCTCTGTTTTACACGGACAGGCATAATACACTGCAATACAGAAGTATTGCTGTGTATTATAAATGCGATCGGATATTTGCATAGTGAAGTCACTCAGTGGGACTAGTAAAAAAAGTGAAACAAATTTTGAAAAACCCACTTTTCCCCCTTAAAAACTGCTTTATTATTAACAAACAAAATAAAGTAAAAGAGTTACACATTTGGTATCGCCACGTCCGTAACCACTCCAACTATAAACCTATTACATCAGTTAACCCGAACGGTGAACGTCGTAAAAAAAAAAAAAAAAAAGCTAAAATTGCTGTTTTCTTTGATAAAAAGTAATCAAAAAGTCAAATCTACTACAAAATGATACCAATAAAAAGTACAAGTCGTCCCGCAAAGAAAAAGCCCTCATACAACTGCATCGGCAAAAAAAAATAAGATATTACGGCTCTTCAAATATGGAGACACAAAAACAAATAATTTTGAAAAAAAAAAAAAAAGCGTTTTCACTGTGTGTAAAAGTAGTAAAACATACAAAAACTACCCACTGAATAAAGTAATTGTGTTATTAATGCCACATGGTAAACGGCGTCAATTTAGGACGCTAAAAAGTATGGCGAAATTGCATGTTTTTTTTTCTCCCCCCCCCCCCCCCCACGAAAAAAAAAAGTTAATAAAGGTTAATCCATAAATTCTATGTACTCCAAAATGGTGCTATTAAAAATGCCTTGTCCGACAAAAAAACAAGACCTTATACAGCTATGTTGACGCAAAAATAAAAGTTCTAGCTCTTTGAATGAGACGGTGGAAAAACGTAAAAAATGGCTTGGTCATTAAGCTCTAAAATAGGCTAGTCATTAAGGGGTTAAGCGGCTAAATATGGACCCCATGATATGGGGTAAAACCTCATCTTACCTTCCCTGTTGTATATGATCTTGGGTAATTTGTGTATGTGGGACTTTTCTGGTGGTGGTTGTTGTTGTTTTTTTTTTTTTCTTCACAGATAGTAAACATGATCGGAGTATCATTGGGTTTTGGTATGACTTCAGCATGTGATACACTTATATCCCAGGTATGAAACATTTTTATGTTTATCTTCTATACATTTAAAGAATTCACTATAAATAACTTAGTGTCACTCACATGGTAGCTTTTCCTGCATCCCGACCGAGTGATGCATTTGGCAGCGGAAGATGAAGCAGATGCTGAGGCAACCGTACGAAACCTGAAGCAATGATCATTGCGTTGATCTGAAAATAACTTCGCGCACCTGGGCGTGCAGTTACGTCCGCGATTTAACAGTTAACCGCCGCGCGGTGCTACACCGCAGCGGCGGTTAACTGTGCAGGGCGTCTGCCCTGCTCTCCCCGTTGCCGATCAGCGGCCTGTCGCCGCTGAAATCGGCAATTAACCCCTTCGATGCAGTGGTCGATTGCGATCACCACAATGAAGAGGTTACAGCGGATCGGCAGCCCCCCATATGCGTTTGCGGGGGCTGGCGATCCTTATCACGGCAACCAGAGGCCAGACAATGCCCTCCGGGTTGCCATGTATGGAAGCCTCGGAGGAGCAGCCTCCGGTCGGTCCTCTGATGCTTCCTGTCAGTGTGACAGTTGCGTCACAATGACAGTTAGAACACATTACACTACGTGTGTAGTGTAATGTGTTCCAGCAGCGATCAGAGCTGCAAGTCTAAGTGTCCCCTAGTGGGACAAGTAAAAAAAAGATAATAAAAATGTTTTTAAAAAGTGTAAAAATAAAAGTTAGAAGTGACAAACAAAGAATGCTTTTTTTTTCCTATAAGTCTTTTATTATAGGAAAAACATTAACACGTTAAAAAAAAGTACACATTTGGTATCACCGCGTTCGTAACGACCCCTTTTATAAAACTGTATTTTTCCCGCACGGTGAACACCGCGAAAAAAATAAACTAAAAACCGTGCCCGAATCACAATTTTTTGGTTACCAACCCTCCCAAAATATACAATAAAAAGTCGCATGTAAGCCAAAATGGTACCAATACAAACTACAACCCGTCCCGCAAAAAAACAAGCCCTTACACCGCTTTTTTGACTGAAAAATAAAGTTATGGCTCTCAGAATATGGTGACACAAAAAATAATTTATTTTATAAATAAGTGATTTTATTGCACAAACGCTGCAAAACATAAAAAAATTATATACATATGGTATCGCCGTAATCGTATCGACCCGCAAAATAAAGTAAAATGGCCATTTATAGCCTAGGGGGAAGGCCATAAAAAAACGGAATAAAAAACATTGTCAGAAATGTTGGTTTTTGGTCACCTTGCTTGCCAAAAATGAAATAAAACGTGATCAAAAAAATTTCTGGTACCCCAAAATGGTACCAATGAAAACTACAGATTGTCCCGCAACGAATATACCCTCACACAGCTCCTGTGGAGAAAAAAATAAAAAAATTCTAGCTCTCCGAACATGGCGATGCAAAATGTGCAGAGTGTTCCAAAAGCAGATAAGATCAGGCGCCATTTATCAGTGCAACACCGGCCACATACCTGCGGATTATTATTTATTTACTGCATTATTATACCCTGATGTACCCCGCACAGATAACATATGTCCCCACATTATAAACTGAAACACCAGTAAAACCCCAAACAGAACAACTACCAAGCTACATCTGCGCCCCAAAAGCCAAATGCCGCTCCCTCCCTTCTGAGCCCTGCAGCGTGCCTAAACACCAGTTTACGTCCACAGATATGGCATCGCCATACCCGGGAGAACACGGTTAATATTTTATGAGGTATTTTTCTTCAGCGGCACAAACTGGGCATAACATGTAGTGCACTAAAATGGCATATGAGTGGAAAATTTAAATTTTCACTCTGCACCATCCGCTGCACATTAACCCATTCGCGCACCACGACATAGCAGGTCTTTGTGTGGGGGTGATGTATGGAGCGTCTCACGTGAAAAATAAGGAATTTAAACGGCGAAATCACTGTTTTTTGGTCACCTTCGCTTTACCTAAAAATTTAATAAAAAGTGCTCAAAAAGTTGTATGTACCAAAAAATGGTACCAATAAAAATGACCGCTCAATAAATAAGCCCTCCTACCACTCTATTGACTGAAAAATAAAAAAGTTATGGCTCTTGGAACGCGGGGAGGAAAAAACTAAAAAGGAAAAGAAAAAAAATGGATCAGTCCAGAAAGGGTTAATTACTTTCTAATGAAAAACCATTTATGACCACACGTGGGGTATTGCCGTACTCGGGAGAAATTGCTTTACAAATGTTGGGCAGCTTTTTTCCCCCTTTATCCTTTGTGAAATTGAAAAAATGCAACATTTTAGTGGAAAATTTTGATATTCATTTTCATGGCCTAATTCTAATAAATCCTGCAAAAGACTTGTGGGGTCTAAATGCCCACTATATCCCTAGATAGATTCTTTAAGTGGTGCAATTTCCACTTTTGGGGGGTTTCCACTGTTTTGGCCCCTCAGGGGCTTTGCAAATGCGACATGGCACCCAAAAACCATTTCCGCTAAATTTGAGCTAGCCAAATAGCGCTCCTTCCCTTCTGAGCCTTGCTATGGGTCCAAACAGCAGTTTATTACCACATATGGCATATTTCCGTAATCGGGAGAAATTGTTTTACAAATGTTGGGGTGCTTTGTCTCCTTTTATTGCTTGTAAAAATAAAAAATGGCTACCTTTTTTCAGAAAAAAAAAAGTAGATTTTTACCTTTACAGAATAATTCCAATGAATTCAGCAAAACAACTGTGGGGTCAAAATGCTAACTTTACCGCTATAAAAATTCCTTGATGAGTGTAGTTTCCAAATGGGGTCACTTTCCGGGGGTTTCCACTATTTTGTTCCCTCCAGTGCATTTCAAACGCGACACGGCACTGAAAACCATTTCAGCAAAATCAGAATTTCAAAATCCAAATGGTGCTCCTTCCCTTGTGAGTCCTGCTGTGGGTCCAAACAGCAGTTTATTACCACATATGGGGTATTGCTATACTCGGGAGAAATTGCTTTACATATGTTGGTGTTTTTTCTCTTTTATTCCTCGAAAAAATTAAAAAATTCTAAGTTTTTTCAGAAAAAAAGTAGATTTTCATCTTCACATACTAATTCAAAAAAACTGTGGGTTCAAAATGCTTTATTGTTTTGGCCCCACAAGACCTCTTCAAACCTGACATTGTACTTAAAATATATGCTAAAAAAAAGGAGGCCCCAAAATCCACTAGGTGCTCCTTTGCTTCTGAGGCCTGTGTTTCAGTAAATTAGCGCACTAGGGCCACATGTGGGATATTTATAAAAACTGCAGAATCTGGGCAATAAATAATAAGTTACATTTCTCGGGTAAAACCTTCTGTGGTATAGAAAAAAATGTATTACAAATGAATTTTGTAAAAAAAAATGAAATTTGTAACATTCACCTCTACTTTGCTTTAATTCCTGTGAAACGCCTAAAGGGTTAAAACCCTTTCTGAATGCTGTTTTGAATACTTTGAGGGGTGCAGTTTTCAAAATGGGGTGATTTATGGGGACTTTCTACTATATAAGGCCCTCAAAGCCACTTCAGAACTGAACTGGTCCTTGTAAAAATCGCCTTTTGAAATTTTCTTGAAAATATGAGAAATCGCTGCTAAAGTTCTAAGTCTTGTAACGTCCTAGAAAATTAAGAGTGCTCAAAAAACGATGCAAACATAAAGTAGACATATGGGAAATGTTAGTTAGTAACTATTTTATGTGGTATTACTATCTGTCTTACAAGCAGATACATTTAAATTTTAGAAAAGTGCAAATTTTTGCAAATTTTCTCCAAATCTTGGTGTTACAAATATTGAATTTTTCAACCAATTTTTTTCACTAACATAAAGTACAATATGTCACGAGAAAACAGTCTCCGAATCGCTTGGATAGGTAAAAGCATTCCGGAGTTATTACCACATAAAGTGACACATGTCAGATTTGAAAAATCGGCTTCCTCCTGAAGGCCAAACAGGCTGTCCTGAAGGGGTTAAATAAATATTAAAGAAGCCCTCTAGTGTGTGTTTTTTTTTGTTTGTTGTGAAATGTGTATCAACTTTACTGGTGCGGTGTTTCAAGGGTAGCCACTCTGTCTCGCAATGAAAGTCTCTATCACAGCCTCGTTGGGAGTCTCATAGACTTGCATTGAGAGACTGACGCTGTACTATTCAGAAAGTCAGAGTGAAGATAATGTGACCCACCGGCAGCCTGGATCAACTGCTACCCGTGAAATACAGCACCAGGTAAAAAAACGATACAAAGGAGTGCTTCTTTAGGTTTGTTTGGTTGTGGGGCAACGTACAGGTCTATACCCAACTAGTAATTTCCCCTAACCATTATTCTGTTCTCTCTTGGGGTCCACATGTGGTAGATTGGATGGTAAGAATAGAGTTAAGGTGGCATTACGCGGACCACTTCGGACAGTCTAAACTAGCGCCGATCAACAAGATGGCTCGTTGTTCAGAGCTTATTTGCTCCTTTCACAAAGAGCTATGTATAGGGATTAGCGCTCGTTACTACCATCGCTCGTCCTCATACATTTCTATTATGTCGGCAGCACGTCTCCCTGTTTACACAGGGAGATCTGCTGCCGACAATTATAATTGTATCGTTTTAAATGCTGAAACTCAGTTGATAAACGAGCTCGTTCACCGGCTGATTGTCCTATTTACATGGGGCAATTATCGGAAACTAGCGTAATATGTACGCTCGTTTGACCGTTAATTGGCCAGTGTAAAAGGTCCCTTAGGCTCCAGGTGAAACATTCTTTTTCCCTCTAGTGTTGTCCTCAAGAACCATATACATTTAACAATGCCATGATTAAGTTGGAGTATGATATGTGAGCCATTTTAGTTCTCCTTAGAGCCATAGAAAAAAGCCAGGTGGTATGGCACCCTACAATTGTAAGTTTGGTTGGCCTTTTTGGTGATTCAATTGCAGAAATATAATTTGTCACTTCATCTAACTATAAGATTTTTAAACCTTAGAACATAGGCTATGTTCACACGCTTAACAAAAAACGTCTGAAAATACGGAGCTGTTTTCAAGGGGGAAAAAAACTCCTGATTTTTTTTTAAGCAACTCTCGTTTTTCACGCCAGTTTTTGGAGCTGTTTTTCTATAGATTCAATGAAAAACTGCTCCAAAAACGTCTCAAGAAGTGACATGCACTTCTCTTTTGCGGGCGTTTTTTTAACGCGGCCCTTTTTAAAAATGTCTGCTTAAAAAAACGCCCCATCAGAACAGAACACAATCAATGGGCAGACGTTTGGAGGCGTTCTGCTTACGATTTTTCGGCCTCCACTTTACTTTAACACAGAAGGTTTTACCAGAGAAACACTACGAAATCTGTATTGCCCAGATTCTGCAGTTTTTAGAAATGTCCCACATGTGGCCCTAGCGTGCTACTGGACTAAAACACAGGCCTCCGAAGCAAAGAAGCACCTAGTGCATTTTGCATGTGATTTTTTTTTTTTTTGTATTCGAATATATTTTACGCACCATGCCAGGTTTCAAGAGGACTTATGGTGCCAAAACCGTAGAAATCCCCCAAAAGTGACCCAATTTTGGTAACCACACCCCTCAAGGAATTAACTTATGGGTATTGTAACCATTTAGACACCACAGTCTTTAAACAGAGCATGTTTGAATTGGGCTGTGAGTTTAATTTTTTTAAAAATATTTTCCAATAATTTAGTTTTCGCTCAAAAGTTCTTATTTTCACGAGGAATAAAATACACCATTTTGTTGCCCAATTTCTCCTGAATGTGGCAATATCCCATTTGTGGTGATAAACTGCCGTTTGGGCCCATGGGAGGGCTCAGAAGGGAAGGACCACCATTTGGCCTACCGGAGCTTTTCTGGTGCGAAGTCATGTATGCAGAAGCCCCTGAGGTGCTGTTGAAACTCCGAAGAAGTGACCATTTTAAAAACGACACCCTTAAGGCATTCATCTAGAGGTGTAGTGAGCATTTTGACCTCACAGGTAATGTGTAAAAGATAATTCGCAGCAGATTGAGATTTGCAGTTTTCTATACGTATGCCATTTCAGTGTCCGATATATTGTGCCCAGCATGTGCCACTGGAGACATGCATCCCATAAATTGTAATGTGGCTTCTCCCGGGTACGGCAATACCTTACATGTGGCTGTTATCTGCTGCCTGGGCACACTGCAGGGCTCAGAAGGGAATGATGAGGGGGATAAGCTGTGCAGAGTGCATCAGGGTAAGTAAAGCTGGGGAAAATTAAAAATCAAGGGATGTATGATAAATTTTAAAACACTTTCATACAGAGCCCTGGTTTTTGGGGATACGTGTCACATTGATATATTGTGTTCTTCCTTATCCCCCTCTTATAGCGGACTCTGATGGGAAGGGAAAGAGTCAAAAGAGTTGCAGTTTGGGGAACTTCTCCTGGAAAATGTTGCCCTGGTACTATGCATGTTGCCTCTCTTCCAGAAGTACTGGGTGCCCCCCCCCCCTTTCTGGTCCCTAAAGATTAGGTTTTTGATAACCACCTCTTGAAATTTCAGGAAAGTTCCCTTCTGGCCTGCACATCGATGTAGCACGTACGCATTGTACAATGCCATCTGTATGATGTGCACGGCCAGCTGCTTCTACCACACCGCATGGCACTGTAGGGCTTCAGGACTTGCTCTGACAAGTCCATCCCTCCCATGTACCTATTGTAGTCCAGAATGCAGTCTGGTTTGGGGGTCTCTGTACTGGTATCTCGTACTGGTACATGGATACTGGTGTGGCCGTGTATTGTCAACACAAGGACATCTCTCTTGTCCTTGTACTTGACACACAATATGTTGCTGCTGGATTGTGCCCTGCTCTCACCCCTTCTAAGTGTTTGCCCAAGCAGAGTCTTAGGGAGGCCTCTCAGATTTTTTTTCTGGCTGTACCGCATGCCACAGTACTTCTGGAAGCGAGGCACTTGAAGAGTGGGACGCTGGTATAAAGATTATCCAGGTACAGGCAGTAACCCTGGTCCACCAGCGGGTGAACACAATTTTTGCATTAACTCCCAGAAAGGGGGTGGGGCATTCTGGGGGCTAAATAATGGTGTCCTTCCCTTCATATATCCTAAATTTGTAGGTATACCCTGCTGCACTCTCGCACAGCTTACACGTCTTCACGCCATACCTTGCCCTCTTACTCGGCAGGTATTGGTGGAATTGAAGCCTACCTTTTAAAATGTACCAGGGACTCCTCAATAGAAATACACTTCTTGGGGGTGTATGCTTTGGCAAACCGGGCACTGAAATGATCTAATAGGGGCCTCCATTTATACAAACTGTCCAAACTGTGGTTGTCTCGGGGTGGGCTCTGCTCATTATCAGTATAAAGTAGGAAGCAAAGTTTTGCCTCATAACGCATCCTGGACATGGCCATGCGGTACATCGGGGTGTGGTATAACATGTCTGTACTTCAGTAGGTCTTAATGGATGGCTTTTTCAGAAGCCCCATGCTCAAGAGCAGTCCCCAGAACTTGCCCAACTCTGCTGCGTCTACAGGAGTCCAACTGTGGGATTGGGCATAAAATGATGTGGGGTTCTTTGTTATATACACTGCATTCCAAATTATTATGCAAATGTTATTTTTCGCTGATTTTCCTAAATAGTCGATGCAAATGACAGTCAGTATAATTTTCAAGTCATCAACCGTTGGAGTATAATGCAAATTTTATTGCACAAATCTCCTAATGATAACAGATTTTTGATGTGGGGTTCTTCGTAATGTACTCTTCGGCATATAAATTTGTCTGGGACACCATAAGCTCTATAAAGTCATTCGTGAAAAAGAACTTAAAAATGTCCATCTCACTGAGCCCTGCCGTATTAAATTTGATCCCAGGGCTGCACGTGTACTCGGGATTTGGGGCTCATAATTGTCTGGTGTGTGGGTCAAAATGGGGTCACTTCGCTCGGGTTTCAACTGCAGCGGGGTCACTTCTCTCGGGGATTTCGACTGTGGTGATGGTCCTGTGGCGTCTCCTAGGGGGTCCCTCCTCTTCGTGGCTGGATGAGGAGGTTGATAAATAAAACAGTCTCACCATCCGAGGAGTCTGTGTTGGAGGCAAGAAATGAATATGCTTCTTCAGTAGTAAATTTCTGTTGGGACATGTTTGTTATGTTGTGCTTAGACATGTGTAAAATTTATTTATACAGCAAATAAAATAAAAAAAGGTTTCCCTAACTAGGAGCAATAGGCTGCTACCTAAACTAGCCAACAAAATGTGTTTTTATAGAACGAGTTGGCTTCCCCGACACTACACCTAACTACATCCTGAGAATAGGCCATCAATTTTTAGGGGCTGGAAACCCCTTTTAATTATCTTTACTATAGATCATAATTGTATTAAAACTATAAAACAAGCCACAAAGGGACAGTCAGATAAGTAGTTGCATAAGTCTAATAGTAGAGAGATTAAATACGAATCTATAAGTAAAGGGCAATAATGCAAGAATAATACATTACGGCATAACCGTCTAAGCCTTCCTCTCTTCACACAGTATGGTCAAAAACTTTTCAGCTTTACTACGGCCTTAAAGAGGCTCTGTCACCAGTTTAGAAGTGCCTTATCTCCTACATAATCTGATCGGCGCTGTAATGTAGATAACGGTGGTTTTTATTTTTAAAAAAAACGATAATTTTTGAGCATGTTATGAACAATTTTAGATTTATGCTAATTCGTTTCTTAATGACCAACTGGGCGTTTTTAAACTTTTTACCAAGTGGGCGTTGTAAAGAGAAGGGTATGATGCTGACCAATCAGTGAGATCGCGCTGTGCTTTCACATATTCCCACAGTAACTTTATCGAAGTGTCTTGAGTGAATAGACCGCCTCCAGTCCGGATACGATGTCTGTTCACACTAATGACACTTCGGTAAAGTTTCTGTGGGACTTGCTCACAGCACCGCGTGATCTCGTGAGATCACGCTGTGCTGTGAGTACAGCTAAACATGAATGAAGAGAAGTTTATGACGCTGATTGGTCCGTATCATGCACTTCTCTTTACAACGCCCACTTGGTAAATAGTTTTTTTTTTTTAAACGCCCAGTTGGTCCTTCCTTAAACGAATTAGCATAAATCTAAAATTGTTCATAACTTGCTCAAAAATTATTGGATTTTTTTTTCAAATAAAAACCACTGTTATCTACATTAGTGCCTATCGGAGCATGTAGGGGATAGGGCACTTATAAACTGGTGACAGAGCCTCTTCAAACAAATGTTTCCTATGTAGGCATACATCAAACCCCTTTTTTTTTTTTTCTCCCCAGACATTTGGTAGTGAGAATATGAAACGTGTGGGCACAATACTGCAAAGAGGGATTCTCATCTTATTGCTATGTTGTTTTCCTTGCTGGGCTATTTTCATTAATACAGAACAATTGCTGCTACTCTTCAAACAGCATCCAGAAGTTGCCAGGTAAACAATAATCCTTTAACAGATTATTTTCTAAAACGTATCAGTCAGTCATCTATTTTACAAAAAGTGTTCTACACTGCAGGGGAGTTTTCAGCAGCCAGACCTGCACCAATCAGCTCAGATTTCCAGGGGGCTTCCTTTCGAGTGGGAATTGTTCAGTTTGGACAAGTAGTTGATCTCAAAGTATATCCATTGAACTAAGAATTTTTCGTTTAAGTACAGTATATTAGGCTATACACACATAATAGCAATTGACTGAACTATCTCCTTTGACTTTTCTACTAAAGCACACATTGGGTTAGCCATGCACATCTGTCAGTAACTTATCTCGTGGCAGAACAAGTAATAGAAAATATCTGCATGGAAAGGAAAAGACTTTTTAAAATGTATAATTTAATAGGTATTTGTTAACCCCTTCCCGACATCAGTCGTGTATATATGGGGGGGTATGGAGCGGGCGTACGGGCTGAGCTTACTTCATAAGACGAGCGTGTCGACTGCATGTTACAGCCAACGCTTCAGTGTAACAAGGAATTCCGCATGTTTAACCCCTTAGATGCTGCGGTCCCTAGCGACCACCGTATCTAAGCTGCTGTTAGAAACATGGGGGTGCAGATCAGGACGCAGATAGTTTCATCCAATGCTGGAGCAGGGAGCGGATGGCTCCTTGAATCAGCATTTCCTATGTAATGCCGGCCATGAACGGCTTGACACAGTGTGGGGTTGTCATCGCGCCTGTCTGTACCGAGCCCCACACTGCACAGACCAGAGGAGCAGAGGGTTCTCCTCCACTTGTCATGGGAACGGGGATAAGTAACTATGTTTTTATTAGGCATTATGTGGGCATTATACTGGGCATGGGAGGCTACTATGGAGCAATATACAATATGGGGGCAGCTATGGGAGCATTATCCTGTGTGGGGCCAGCTATGGGGGCATTATCCTCTTTGGGGGCATTATACTGTACTATGGTGTCATTCTACTGTGTGTGTGGGCCCACGGTGTTGGGGGCCACTCAGATGTGCTTTGCCCCCTTCTGTGCTAAACCCCAAGCTACGCCACGGATGGAGGGGTCAGGTCACATTACCCACAATCAATGGCCATAGTTGAACCTCCAAAGCATAAGGAACGAGCTGGGCCGAGGGGCAGGGAGGCTTGTGCACACACAGCTCTCCTCCCCTCCTGCCTGCGACTTGTAACAGGCAGCTGACACCATAAAGATTCCTCCACAGAGCTCCGAACAGGTAAGAGGGAACTGTAAATGCTATGTTTGGGGGAGGGGATTTTTTATAAATCATTTTCGTGGGGGAGAGGGGACTTAGCTCTGAATGCTGTGTGTGGGGGAGGGTATTCTGTTTAAAGGCCATGTACAAATTTAAAAATAAATAAATAAATGTGTATCAGTGTTATTGGTGCGACTTTATTACATTTTATTAAATTATTTTACTTTTTTGAGATACAGCTGCTTTGTATACAGAGCAGCTGTATCTTGCGCTGAGACCTGAATCCGTCAGGTCAGCGAGACTGACTGGTTCAGTGTCAGCCAGTCCTGCGTGTCTGACACGCAGGATCCACCTGTTATCGATCATGTCTAAGTTATGACCTTCGATGTTATAAAGAACAGCTTGATCTTGCGTGTCCGAGATGCACAGGACCCGCTGACTCTGAACTAGTCAGTCCCGCTGACCTGACTGATTCAGGTCTCCGCGCAAGATATAGATGTTCTGTATACAGGATACAAAGCCGCAGTATCTCAAAGTAAAAATTAGTTTTTTTAATAAAACGTAATTACAAAGTTGTATTTTTTTTTTAAAAAGGTGTACATGGGCTTTAAATAGGTTTAGTCGGAGAGTTAGGATTTGACTGTAAATGCCATGTATGGGGGTCTTCTTTAGCATCTATTCACAGGTTATTGTCAGATCGCGTTTTGGTTTTTTTCAGAGACTTTTGCAAAACGGTGGCAAATTACATGGTTATAAAGCAATTTTACGAAAACTGAGGCCAAAAAATATGATTTGACCTCCATGTGTGGAAAAAACCCTTAGGCCAGGTTCCCATGGGTCGGATAAAAACTATGCAGCGTATCCGACCTGGAACCCGCAGCACATTCCGTCCAAAAAACTGCACCACATTGAGGTCACGTGGGATGAAACGTTATCCCAGGAGGATGGACTAGAGGTATAAGCAGAGAGTTCTGGGTAAGCATAATCTTATTTTTTTCTAAGTTGCGATTTTTGTGGCAGAATCTCTGCTATTCCAGAGAATCCCAGTTCTTAAAAAGGACCTGTCACTAGGCCATATAAATTGAACTGGTTTACTGACCTGAACAGCACGGTTTCACTGATTCCGGTGCTGTTTTTTGTTTTCTGGACCCCCCCCCCCCCCCCTTGGTTCCAGAGATATGGCCCTTTGTTGTTTTAGCTCCCTATTTGCTAATTTGCTGTAGTTAGCCAAGGGGGCGTGGACTACCCTCAAGCTGCCTCGTGCTGATTGGTCAGCATCCGAGGCAGGGACCCTAGCTTCACCCCATTGGCTAACTAAAGCATATTAGCATATGGGGATCTAACATAACCGTGGACCATATCTCTAGAACAAGGGGTTCAGGAAAAAAAAGGGCTATTCAGGTCAGCCATATATGACTTAGTGACAGGTCCTCATTAGATGAAGACGTTTTCCGCAGCACTTACGCATCAACTAGCAGACCATCCGTTGCAGAAAATCCCCACCATTGTTTTTTACTGTGGAAAATGGTGCAGATTTTTGATGCGGTTTTTTTCAAGGGCTGGGTGATGGTGATATTTCTTCTTCCTAAAATGTTATTTCCACCCCTGTAAGGCATTCTGCAGCGTTTCCGCAGCAAATTACGCAGTACATCAGAAAAATGCAGGAAATCTGTCCACTTTCCGCAATAATTGCATGCTGTGGAAAGTGAAAGTGACAGCACAGCTTCCGTTTCAGTCACCATTGATCTCAATTGTGATGGAAACATCGCTAATGGTTTCCGTTCGTCACCATTCCAGATGGTTTCAATAGCGCAGTCGACTCCGAAACCAACTGGAATGGTGACTAACGAAAACCATTAGCGATGTTTCCATCACCATTGAGATCAATGCTGACTGAAACGGAAGCTGTGCTGTCACTTTAACTTTCCGTTGCGGAGTACACCCGACGGAACCCTCCGACGGAACCCCGGAACGGAAAGTGAACCTAATATCCCTGACCTGTGAGTCCATGTCTCTAACACACCACTGCTTGCTTTAGAAGCAGCAGATTGACATTGAATGTTGTTATTTAGCCCATGATCTACAAGTACGGCCAGATCCAGAGGCATAGCAAAAGGGCCGTGGGCCCAGGCGCAAAAATTTTTCTTGGGCCAACGCCAAACTTTTTTTTTTTAACAGTCTACGTCTGTGACGTGCCCCTAACATTCAGCTGCATTCGATATAGCAGTCAGGTACATTGCTAGGGTCTTAAGATCAGGGGAACAAGTCCGAAGGCATATGTGAAAAAATCTATACATTAGAGACAGCATACCTATAAGACTTAGACCACTGTAGCCATCTTTATCTTGACTTAATGCATTAAATACAGTGTCAAGAAACTTTAACCCCTTTGTGCACCCAGATGTACTTTTACGTCCGGGTGCGGGGGGTGATGTTTGGAGTGCACCCCATACCGCAGCATCTGAGGCATTGAAAAGAGGGGGGTGGCCCCCTCAGACAGCTAATCGTCCCACCCTGCGGTGAGATCGGGAGGGGGGTGGGGGGGGGTGGTGAAGATGGTTGGTATGGCAGGCCAGGAGCCTAATGAAGGCCCCCAGGGCTGCCTTCACTCTGCCTCTGTTAAAATGCCTCTGTAAAAATGACTATATACTGCAATATGAAAGTATTGCAGTATATTGTACCAGCGACCTAACGATCGCTGTTTCAATTTCCCTAGGGGGGCTAATAAAATGTATAACAATAAATAAATTTTAAAAAAAGGTTTTAGTACTAAAGAAATAAAAAATATTAAAAGTAAAAAAAAAAAAAAACCTTTTCTCATTTTCCCCCTAAAGTAAACAAAATTAGTATCACTTCGTCCGTAAAAGTCTGAACTATTACAATATAATGTTATTTAATGCGCACTGTGAACCCTGTAAACATAACATATATATAAACCGCCGAAGTCAGTTTTTTGGTTAACCTAGATCTCAAAAAAAGTCATAAAAAGTTCTACGTACCAGAAAATGGTACCCAAAAAAACTACAGATAGTCCTGCACAAAATAAACCCTCAACGCTCAATCGGTGAAAAACTAAAAAAGTTATGGCTCTCAGAATGTTGCGACACACAACTTTTTTTTTTTTAAACAAACTTTTTATCAAAAGTAGCAACATTTTAAAAAAAAACCTATATAAACTTGCTATCGCTGTAATCGTATTGAGCCACGGAATAAAGATAAGTTGTAATTTTTACCACGAAACCCAAAAAACAATCGAGGAATCAGTTTTTTCCAACTTCAGCCCGCAAATTATTTTTTTTTCTTTCAGTTTCCCAGTACATTATATAGAACTATATATGGTACCAAAAGAAACTACAACTCCTTCCGCAAAAAAACAAGCCTTCACACCACTCTAACGGAAAAATACGTTATGGCTCTTGGAATGCAGGGAGTGAAAAATGAAAAAAAAAAATGTCTTCTTCCCAAAGGGGTTAACTTGACTTTTTCAATGCCTTTTTGTTGTGTAATATCACGCTGCAGCAAGTTATCAGTAAATATAAACTTGGCTACACCTGTCACCACTGCATAATATTAGATACAGCGGATCAGCAGACTGTATCCGCAGGGGTGAACCTAGCCCCTCTGCTGCCTGAGGCGAACTATAAAAAGACGCCCCCCCCCTCCAATCTATCTGAGTTTTCTACTTACTGGCTCTACACATCAAACACGCAATACATACATTTTTTTAAATAGGAAAACATTTGTTGTTTATTTGTAAAGTGCTGTTTAACCCGTTAGTGACCGGCCCATCGTGTTTCTGCGTCGGTCACTAATGGGCCTTATTCCGATGCCATAGACTTTTTACGTCGCGGCATCGGAATAAGTAAACAGATCAGGAAGCTGTCAAATCTCCCTGCTCTCAGCTGCCAGAGGCAGCTGAGGGCTGGGAGCGTCCCTGCTCTGCCGGGTGAGATCGATATTAGTATCGATCTCACCCGTTTAACCCCTCAGATGCGGTGCTCAATAGCTAGCACCGCATCTGAGTGGTTTTGGAGAGAGGGAGGGAGCTCCCTCTCTCTCCCACCGACACCCGGCGATAAGATCGCCGAGTGTCAGTGTCTCCAATGGCAGCCGGGGGCCTAATAAAGGCCCCCAGGTCTGCCTGGAGCGAATGCCTGCTAGATCATGCCGGAGGCATGACCTAGCAGATGCCTGTCCGTTTTAAACTGACAGGCATAATACACTGCAATACAGAAGTATTGTAGTGTATTATAATAGCGATCGCAGAATCGCATATTATAGTCCCCTAGTGGGACTAGTAAAAAAGTAAAAAAAAAAGTTTAATAAAGTTAATTAAAAAAAATGTGAAAAAAAATGAAAAACCCACTTTTTCCCCTTACAAAATGCTTTACTATTAAAAAACCAAAGTAAAGTAAAAAAGTTATACATATTTGGTATCGCCGCGTCCGTAACGACCCCGACTATAAATCTATTACATTATAATTACCATTATTTGACCCGCACGGTGAACGCTGTAAAAAATTAAATAAAAAACGACATAAAAATTGCTGTTTTCTGTGAATACTGACTTTAAAAAAAATTTGATTAAAAAGTGATCAAAAAGTCGCATCTACTCCAAAATGGTACCAATAAAAACTACAAGTCATCCCGCAAAAAAAAAGCCCTCATACAACCGCATCGGCGAAAAAATTAAAACGTTACGGCTCTTCAAATATGGAGACACAAAAACAAATAATTTAGAAAAAAAAGCGTTTTTACTGTGTAAAAGTAGTAAAACATACAAAAACTATACAAATTTGGTATCGTTGCAATCGTAACAACCCGCTGAATAAAGTTATTGTGTTATTTATACCACACGGTAAACGGCGTAGATTTAGGACGTAAAAAAGTGGCGAAATTTCAGATTTTTTTCTATTTCCCCCCCCAAAAAAAGGTAATAAAAGTTAATCAATAAATAATATGTCCCTCAAAATTGTGCTATTAAAAAATACAAGACCTTATACAGCTATGTCGACGCAAAAATAAAAAGGTTATAGCTCTTGGAATGCGACGATTGAAAAACGTAAAAAATAGCTTGGTCATTAAGGGGTTAATGTATAAAAGATTTAAAGAACTCTTTTTACTGTATTACTTTAGTATCATAGATCAGCAACACAGCATTAACACTGAAAATGGTTTAACATCTTCTATGCCCCCTTTTTATTACCTAATTGACTTATGATTTTTAACTGAGTTCAGTGGCCCGGGGTGGACGGCATGATGCAGTGACGTCATCGTGGCGGGCAGTTGACGTCTTCAGCGTGCTCCCGATCTCTTGTACGCCTCAGGCCTAAACCAGGCTGTGGCCTACAAGAGCAAATGGCGGAGCAGGGGTTTCTATTGTGGCAAATTGTAATTTATTTTTTTTAAATGTTATACTGCTAACTTTTTTTTGGTAGGTGTCCGCTGGACCGTTTGGACTATGTCGTAGATTCATTGGACTACTTCAATGATCTACTTTAAAAAAAAAAAAATTGTGAAAGAGTGTTGCATGGGGGAGTTCTGATTTCAATAGAAAATTCTTATGTCTGTTTTTTTTAAAATATTTTATGGCCTTAGTAATGGCAGCTGTCTGATTGACAGCATTCAATTACTAAGGCTGGGGCTTAGCATTAGCCAGTAAAAAGGCTATCACTAACCCCTATTATTACCCCGATTCCCACTGCCGCCAGGGATACCGGGAAGAGTCGAGTACGATTCAGTACCTGGCCATCTGAAATGACGGTTAGGCCGCAGGCTGGTATTATCAGGCTGGGAAGGGCCAAAAAAGTGTCCCTTCCCACCCTGGTGATGCTAGGCTGCAGCTGCTTTATTGTATCTGGCTGGTTATGAAAAATAGGGGGAACCCAACGTAATTTTTTAAAAATTTTAAAAAAAATTACGTGAGATTCCCCCTCCATTTTTCTTAACCAGCCAGATACAATAAAGCAGCAGCAGCAGCCTAGCATCACCAGGGTGGGAAGGGCCATGGTTTTTGTCACTTCCTAGCCTGATAGTACCAGCCTGCAGCCACCCCAGTACCCTTCACTTCAGATGGTCGGGTGCTGGATCGTACCCAGCTCTTCCCGGTACTCCTGGTGGCGGTGGGTACCGGGGTAATAATAGGGGTTAGTGATAGCCTTATTACTGGCTAACACTAAGCCCCTTCTTTGTAATGGACGCTCTCAATCAGACAGCAGTCATTACTAAGGTGGTAATGAAGTATTAAAAAACAGAGACCTAAATAAATTTATTTTATTGAAATGACAACTCTTCCACACAATCCACTTTAAGCATTTTATTAAAAAAAAAGAAAAAAAGCTTACATCAGCGGAGTAGTCCAACGAATCTACGACGTAGTCCAAATGGTCCAGCGGAACCTGCAAAACAAAAATTAGCAGTATGAAAAATAAAAATAAAGATGGCTGCCCCCGCAAAAGTACAAACATTTGAATAAATAGTTACCTTCGGGAACATATTAAAATAATTAGAAAAATTAGGCCCATAAAATAAAACCTCAAATAAAACAAAAAAAAATAACACCTTTCTTTTAAAGAGAACCTTTCACCTCCCCATACATGCACAGCTGAGTGCAGCATGTAATGGGGAGGGCTGCACAAACCCTGGGGCACTTTACATTTTTTTTCCTAGCCTCCTTCGTTCTTTAGATATCGGTGCTGTAATATTTGGCGCCCGATATTTAAATAACCCCCTGAGCAGTCAATGGGGAGGTAATTGGCAAGGGGGCGTGTAACATCGCTGTGGCACTGTGCAATCACTACAGACAGTTTCAGAGCAAGAGCTGGAGAGAGAGCGCGAGCGCGCAGCTCCGTCACCACTAAGGAACAGAAGAAGTGTGTGAATTCTTCTTCTTCTTCTTCTGTTTCATGGCATCGGAGCTGTGCGCGCACGCACGCTCTCACTCTTTAGCGCTTGGCAGACAAGGACTACAAGACTGATCTCTCACCTGAGATCACATAGTCTTGTACTTGCCTGCCGAGAGCTGAAGAGTGAGAGCGTGTGCACGCGCACATGCTCTCCTCTCTCCAGCTCTTGCTGTTGACATTGTCCGCAGCGGATTGGACAGTGTCACAATGATGTTACACGCCCCCTTGCCAATTACCGCCCCATTGGCAGTTCATGGGGTTATTTAAATATCGGCGCCAAACATTACGGCACCGATATCCAAGTAAGGAAAGAGGGTAGGATTTTTTTTTTTTAAAGTGCCCCAGAGTTTGTGCAGCCCTGACCATTACACGCTGCACTCAAATGCAAATCTGTGGGCAGGTGAAAGGTTCTCTTTAAAGTGTAACAACTTTTTAAAAAACTTTTGACATGTCAGAAGTTTTGTTCAGTGGGGTCCAAACACTGAGACCCCCCACTAGTCGCTAAAACGAAGCAGCAGAAGTGCTCGGGTGAGCGGTTTGCCGCTTCAATTCTTTTTGGCTTTCCTTGGAGCAGTGTACAGGCTCAATAGAAAGTCTAGGAGTCCGTACACCGCTCACTCGGCTGAAAGTCGATTATAAATTAAGCGGCACAGCGCTCACCCGAGCACTTCTGCTGCTTCGTTTTAGCGATCGGTGGGGGCCTCAGTGCTCGGTCCCCCACCGATAAACTTCGGACATGTCACTATGATATATAAAGATATCTATTAATGCGATTGGTGCAAGTTTTAATTACTTTTTATTGAAAATGATTTGTACTTTTTTGAGATACAGCTGCTTTGTATCCTGTATACAGAGCAGCTGTATATAGCGCTGAGACCTGAATCCATTAGGTCGCCTATTACCGAACCCATCTAAGTTATGAACTTAGATGTGATCGGTAACAGCTCGATCCTGCAGGACTCGCTGACACTGAATCAGTCAGTCCCGCTGACCTGACGGATACAGGATACAGCGCTATATACATTATATAATTTATTTTAATTAGCGGGGGCAGGTTTATGGGGAAGGATTAGGGCCTGTTCACATCAGCGTTGGCTTTCCGTTCCGGGTTTCCGTTGGGTGAACCCTGCAACGGAAAGTCAAACTGAAACCACAGCTTCCATTTCAGTCACCATTGAAATAAATGGTGACGGAAACATTGCTAATGGTTTCCGTTCGTCACCATTCCGGCAGGTTTCCGTTTTTGTGACGGAATCAATAGCGCAGTTGACTGCGCTAATGGTGACGGAAATGGAAGCTGTGGTTTCAGTTTGACTTTCCGTTGCGGGGTTACCTCCGACGGAACCCCAGAACGGAAAGCCAACGCTGATGTGAACAGGCCCTTATACTGCGCTCAGCTTCTTGCCCCTACTAATTTAAAAGGGGTCGGCCAATGCTGGGGGGCCGGGAGTATACTGCAAGGGGGGGAGTCTGGGCGTTTTACTGACAGCAGAGAGCTCTATAGGGGGGAAATTATCCCCCCACCATAGAGCCCTGACTAGTTACTATACTGAAAGGTTAGGGGGGGGGTCTGAACATCTGACTGACTGCTCTAAAGGGGGTGCAGAATCCCCCCCCTATAGAGCCCTCTGCAGTAAGTCAGACCGTTGGACGCTCCCCCACCCACACCCACACTAATCCTTCCATTATAGTGATGTGAGGGCTCTATGGGGTGGATTATTCCAACCCCATAGAGCCCTTTGCTGTCTGTAAAATGCTCAGACCCCCCCTTGCAGTATACTCAAGGGTCCCGGTCCCAGCAAGGCAGGAACTTACCTCGTGCTTCTCGTCGCTCGACCGCTCCTCCTGCAGACTTGCTCCTCTCTGGCGGCACGTGCCGAACGTCTGTAACACTCCTCCTCCTCCTCTCTGACGCTGTACACAGCACATGCCGCCAGAGAGGAGGAGGAGGAGGAGTGTTACAGACGTTCAGCACATCTGCTATGTACGTCAGCATGGCCCCTCCCCCCGGTCCTGTCCGTCCCGGGCTGAAAATGCCGCCCCCCCCGTTTTTGGGTAGGTGGTGCCGCCTGAGGCTATCGGCTCACCTGGCGTCATGGCAGGTGCGGCACTGAGTATCCGATATGATAGGATTAGATATATTGGCTCAGCAGACAGTATCACACATGCTAGGCACAGATACAAGGCTGAACAGATCGTATCGTGCATGATTGGCTTAGATATAGTGTAAAGGATTTGCCAGACACTGCTTCTGTGTCGACACCCGTGGGTAATCAGTCTGCACCCGTTCCTATGTCTGTGAGACTGACTCCATCTTCCACCACTCAGGATGGCAGGCTTAGGAGTGGGAGAGCATATCACAGCCTGGCCAGACGGAGCTAGCTCCCACCCACTGTCTATTTATACCTGCCTTTCCTGTTCCTCCTTTGCCTGTGATTCTGCTCTGCTTGTTTCCTGGCTCTGCTGCTGCTGCTGCTGCTTGAACTACTGATCCTCTGCTTTTTATTGACCTTGGCTTTACTGACCAGTCTCCTGCTCAGCGTTTTGTACCTCGTGCACTCCTGGTTTGACTCGGCTCGTTCACTACTCTCGTTGCTCACGGTGTCTCCGTGGGCAGCTGCCCCGTTTCCCTAGCTTCTTTGTACCCTTGTCTGTTTGTCTGTCTTGCACTTACTGAGCGTAGGGACCGTCGCCCAGTTGTACCCTGTCGCCTAGGATGGGTCGTTGCAAGTAGGCAGGGACTGAATGGCGGGTAGATTAGGGCTCACCTGTCTGTCTCCCTACCCCGTCATTACATATAGGGCCCCGCATTCAATTTACATATACTTACCCTCCTCACTCCTAAGTCTGGTCCTCTTGGTCTTCAGACACCGCGCACAACGTTATGTGCGCTTATCATGTAACATCCTGTTGCTGAACACCGTCCGGACCGGACCCAGCGCTGCGCTAGAAGCTGAAGAGGACTCGACAAAAGAGCAAGAAGGGCAAGTATATGGAGATGTTACTGTAGTAACAGGGGCCTGTATGGTTTACTACATAAGCCCCAGTTGCTACAGAAACTGGGGACAGACATGGGGCAGGGAACTGCACCACTGCCCAGATTCTTCTCCACAAGTTAATCTCCCAGTTTAACTCCCCCCTACGGCATATGTTGCATGCCATTGGTTGATTTAGTATGATCTTTGGCCCTGGGCTGTATACACGCTTTAGGACCCCACCCCAGATGTGAGTCTGACCTACATGTCAATGTACATTTAGTGGCACGCTGTGCACTATACAAGGAGCAAATATCATGACTATACATATTACCATCATACTATTACTAAACAAACCCAACATTACTAATAACACTATATATAAGCGCCAAATAATACCTACACACCATGACCACATATTACCATTAATAAGTGACTTCGTATTACCACCATACTGTCACCAGATAATACCTCCACATCAGCACTACATATTACCAGCACATATTAAATTAATAATACGATTATACTGTTACTGAATATAATACACTATACAAAGACCAATATTGCCACCATTTAGTGGTAGATACTAGTTCTACACAGGCACTCTACAGACCATATAAGTGAATACAGTACAGTTACATCCACTTTCCCTTTCCTTCTTCAGCTGGCCAAGACCTCCATGATTTCTCCCAGCCGCGACTTGTCTTTGCAGAATTTGAAACATAAATCTTTGGCACCACCCTTTACAAGCACTCCCTACCTATTCTCTACCTCCTAAACAAATTTCCCATTCATAATGCCTCAGATGGTAATAATGTCACTTTGGTGCCCCACACAGTAGAAGTGCCTCTTTTGTGCCCCCACTCAATAATAATGTTTCTTTTTATGCCCCCACAGTACAAATGCACTCTATTATGCCCCCACTTACTACTAATGCCCCTTTTATGCCCCAAGGTTATGCTACCAAAGTGATAATGCCCTTTTATGCCCCCACTTTAATAAGGCCTACTTTTATGCCATCCACTCAGTAATAATGGACCCTTTTATGCCCACACTCAGTACTAATGCCCTTTTTATACCAATATCTCAATAGCCACCACAGCATTTAAGTGGTTTGACAGGGGGAGAGGGGTTCCCTTTGTCACCCATCGGAGCCCCGGGATCGCGGGCTGCTGGTGGGTTGCCAGGGGCCTATGAGAGGCCCCCCAGTCCTGCCAACGCTGTATGCGTTTTAGACTGTAATAGAGGAATGGCCTAATAGATTGCCTGTCGGTTTTACACTGCAGGCAATAATGCTTTGGTATACAAAAGCATTAAATAAGCGATCAAAAGATCGCATTGTCACGTTCCCTAGTGGGACTAAACAGGTAAATGATTGTTACTAAAGTTTATTAAAAAATAAAAAGTACACTGGAAAAAAAAATTAAGAAAATTATTATTTTTTGCTTAAAAAATGGTTTTATTTTGTAAAAGTGTTTCAATAAAAAAGAAACCTATATATATATAGTATTACTGCGATCGTAATGAATTGTTAGCTGCAGGACGAATAGCGTTTAAAAAAAAACACATTAAACTACGACGCCAATGCTTTTTTATTCTTTCTCCCATCCCCTCTCCCCCCAAATTTTTTTTTTTAATAATAAGTCCCATATACCCCAATATGGTACCAATAAAAACGACATCATTTCACACCAAAACAAGCCCATAGTTGTTTATGTCGAAGGAAAATTAAAGTTCTGGTTCTTGGAATGTGGTGCTACAAAAAATAATTTTTTGAAGAAAAGTGGTTTTATTGAGCAAAAGTGGTAAAACCTAACAAAAACCTATACATATTTGATATTGCCTTAATTGTACCGACCCATGGAATAAAGGTTACATGTTTACGCATCAGTGGAGCAACGTAAATTTAAAATGCAAAACAAAATGGGGGAATTGCTTTTTTATTATCTTTTCTCCTCAGAGTTAATAAAAGTAAATCAATATGTAACCCAAAATGGTGCCTATTCGGACTCAATAACTTGGCTGTAATTCTAAGACTTGTGAGAGATCGTCCTGTATCTGTATTAAACCAGTACTCACACAGAGAAATGTCTTGTCAGACAGTATTAACTCGACCATAAGGCATGTAGAAAGATCCAGTGCTTTATTCCAGGCTGAGTTCTTGTAAAATGCTCAGCACAGTAGGTAAAAAAGGGTGATGGCTTGCCAGGGTAGTGCATATACAGAGAGCACATAAAAAATGAAAGATGGCTGCTACAAGCAGGAAGAGGGGAAGAGCTAATACATCACAGCTAGAGTACAGTCACACACGAGGGACCATATTGAAGACACAAACCCACAATAATAGCAGTATAACAGATACATGTCAATGAATGAAACAAGTTGTGGGACATGATGCTTCCTGCCTGAAGTCTTTAGATTTCACTATAATGCTGGGTTCACACGACCTATTTTCAGACGTAAACGAGGCGTATTATGCCTCGTTTTACGTCTGAAAATACGGCTCCAATACGTCGGCAAACATCTGCCCATTCATTTGAATGGGTTTGCCGACGTACTGTGCCGACGACCTGTCATTTACACGTCGTCGTTTGACAGCTGTCAAACGACGATGCGTAAAATGACTGCCTCGTCAAAGAAGTGCAGGACACTTCTTTGAACATAATTTGAGCCGTTTTTCATTGAATTCAATAATGCCTCGCAAAATGCGAGGAGGAGCATTTACGTCTGAAACGACGGAGCTGTTTTCTCCTAAAAACAGTCTGTGTAATTTCAGACGTAAAAGGCAGCTATCGTGTGCACATACCCTAACAGTCATTGGAATGATGTCCTAATGAAGTCCAGAAGCTCTTCTTGAAACCTGAAAAACAAAGGGCAACAAATAATTCGTCCAAATCTTGTGGTTGAAGTCCTGAGGTTGTACTACACAAGGTAGAGAACCATATGTAGAAGTTCAAATAAACAACTCCTCTTCGGATTAGGGAAGCCGCAATTTGCAAGCACTTCCACCAACCCATATTGTAATCCACAGGTAAGATGTTCTAGTGATGACACCGCTGTAGTTCGTGGTGGTATGCTCCCCGCCATGAGCTGTGTAGGGTGTACACGTCTTACCTTATGCGACTTCTTTTGGAAGAAGTAGCACAGGTTTGTTGATCAGCAAGAAGAAAATGTGAACAGAGCCTTCTTTGGTTAATTTAACCTCCACCTTCCGAATCTTCCCGTCATCGCTAGGGACAACTTTAGTGATAAGACCCATAGATCATTCATTCCGATGGGATTCTTTGTCCTTTTAGAAGTACACTATCGCCAACCTGGAGATTGGGCTTCATAGTCTGCCATTTGTGACGGCTTTGAAGCATGTGGAGATACTCTGTCTTCCAGCGGTGCCAGAACACATTGGACAGATGTTGAACCTGTTTCCATTGGCGTTTGTAAATGTCACCGTGGTTAAAGGTGCCTGGAGGGGTAGCAGCAGTCCCAATCTTCTGAGTGAGAAGCGTTGCTGGGGTTAGGATGATTTGTGGAGTCCGGGTCTAAAGATACTGGAACTAGTGGCCTTGCGTTGATATGGCTGATACTTCTGCAAAGAAGGTGACCAACGCTCATGGGTGAGCGTTGCAGACTTGTGGTCCAACAGCATTAAGTCGAGGATTCTGCGTACAATGCCGATCATACGTTCCCAAGATCCTCCCATGTGGGATGAATGCGGAGGGTTAAACGCCCAAGTGCATCCATTGTTGGACAAGATGTTGTCTAGCTGTAGTTCTTTGCAGGCTCCTACGCAGTTGGTTGACGGGTCCACGAATGGAGAAAAATCTTTGGAGGGCGTTGATGAAGCAAGAGGAGTTCAAAGTAATGGAGCAGTGCACATCGAAGTTATTGAATCTGAGACCGGTGAACATCATGGCCCACCGTTTGAGGTTTGCAGCTCCATGACGGGTTCTTCGAGTGACTATTGACCATGGGCCAAAGACTTCCACCCCAACATAAGTAAAAGGAGGATCAGTACTTACACGGTCTGCTGGAAGGTTTGCCATTTGCTGCTGTTGGTGTCTTCCCCTTAACATGTGACACTTAGGCTGGATTCACACGAGCGTGTGCCTTTTGCGCACGCAAAAAACGTGGCGTTTAGCCTGCGCAAAAGGCACTTGACAGCTCCGTGTGGCAGCATCATATGATGCGCGGCTGCGTGGTTTTCGCGCAGCCGCCATCATTATGACACTCCATTTGGATGTTTGTAAACTGAAAAGCACGTGGTGCTTTTCTGTTTTCATTCATCCTTTTGACCGCTGTTGCGCGAATCACGCTGTTCGCACGGAAGTGCTTCCGTGTCACATGCGTGGTTTTCACGCACCCATTGACTTCATTGGCTGCATGATGCGCGAAAAACACTCGAAGAATGGACATGTCGTGACTTTTACGCAGCGGACTAATGCTGCGTAAAAATCACGCACATGTCTGCACGGCCCCATAGACTAATATAGGTCCGTGCGACGCGAGTGAAAATCACGCGCCTTGCACGGACGTATATCCCGATCATCTGAATAAGCCCTAATGCATTTATGGAGCACAGAGGAAATGCATCTCCTTTCCTACAACCAACAAACTGGCTGACCTGATTGGCACCTTCAGTAAACTGTCTGCATTGGTGTTGTACTCGTTCATGATGGTGTCAGATCAGCAGCGTAGCAATATAATGTCCACCTGGTATGATAGGATTTTGTTCCTTGCTGCTCAGATCAGATTTCTCTATCCGGCCACCCATCTCAATAATTTGGGGTGATCGACCACTGGGCTGAGTTTATAGAGTGCACTGCTCTTTGCCATTCTTAGAGATACTGTCTGTCTGTCTGTCTCCTGACGATACGCCTCTTGTTGTACACACTGCATGATAACTTGCTCGGCATTTTCAATATTTATAGCTGTATGGTGTTCCTTACACGTGTGCCAGCCATGACACTCTGGTGATGTGTCCTCTGTAAAGCAGTGAGTGACGTGAATCAGTCGAGCGATGGTCCGCACAAGAGATGTCCAACTTGAGAAATGTTCAAAACTATGTGACTTCATCTTCACTTTAGAAGTTACAGAAGTGTAGAGCGTGGAACTCGTAGGCCTGATTTCCATGTCAGACTCTAGATCCACCAGATCGTAGACCGTATTAGTAGGATTCAAACCGGGATCATCGCACAGGAACTTTGGGGGGGTAACGACCAGATATGGTCTAGAAGGTGTGCAGCCGCTGCAGGTCTTAACCCAGCTGACCAGGGAACAAGTTCGGTGGAGATGTAATGCCACTGCTCAGGATTAGAGAAACTTGAAATACATTCTACTCGGTTGCTGACGTACACATAGAATAGTTTTGTTTGGTTGTATATATAACCAAGCACAGCTCTGCAAAAGATTTGTTTACGTTTTACACAGATAGTAATGTCCATTTAGTCTCTTACTACTTCAGCAATTTCCAGGGGTTTGGAGATTTGTTGGCATACTGGCTTGCACCCGGATGTCTGTGTATTGAGCTTCCTGAGGTGCAAGACCTTGGCGCTCTGAGATGCATGTAGAAGGGTCGTGGTGATGAATGGGCAGTGTATTGTACTGACCTTGGATGCGAGGTGCTGCAGAAGAATCTGTGGCTTGTTGTTCTGGAGAAGTGTCTATACGATCAACATTTTTGACTATCGGGGGTTCACTGTTTTGGCTTGGTACATAGTCTCTTGTTTCACTCCCACTGGCTGCTTGTTCTAGGTCCTTTTAAAGAGGCTCTGTCACCAGTTTATAACTGCCCTATCTTCTACCTAATCTAATAGGCGCTTTAATGCAGATAACGGTTTTGTTTTTTTTGTTTTTTATAAACTTTTTATTTTTGACCAAGTTATGACCATTTTTAGTGTTATGCTAATTTCTTCTAAAAGCCCAACTTGGCATTTTTTTTTAACTTTTCACCAATTTGGCGTTGTAAACAAAAGTGTATGACGCTGACCAATCAGCGTCATACACGTCTCTTCATTCATGCCCAGCTTGTTTCACAGCACAGCATGATCCTGCGAGATCACGCTGTGATGGGACTTCCTCCCGCAGGTCTTTCACCGGAGCTATGGAAGACTGAACAGACATCGCCTCCAGCCGCTGCAGATTCAGATAAATGTCCTGGCACGGCTGGAGGCGGTGTGCTCACTCTTCCATCGCTCCCGTGCCGTCTGACACCCCCCCCCCCCCCCATGGCCGGAGGCTCCGCTAGCAGCCACTATGGCTGCTACAGCGCGACGCCACTGAACACTATGGCAGAGCAGGGAGGTATCTCCCCGCACTGCCATTAAAGGGGTTGTTCCTACAAAAGACATGCATCCCCTATCCACAGGATAGGGGATACATGTGTGATCGCTGGCAGCGATAAGGAGAACGGGGCACTGAAAGTCCCCCAAAGTTCTTTATGAGAAACCTCGGACTTCCGGGGTCTGTGTCGGCAGCTCCGTAGAAATGAATGGAGCGCCGGTCGCGCTTGTGAGACTTTCGGTCCCCCGTTATCCTTATCGCTGCCAGTGATTTGTAGGACACACTATAGGCTGGATTTCTTTTTTTGGGGGGTGGCTGTATGACGCGATTTACAGGGGGGCTGTATGGTGCGATCTACAGGGAGGGGGCTGTATGGCGCTATTTACAGGGGGCTGTATCTGGAGCTATCTACAGGGGGGCTGTGTGTGGCACTATGTACAGGGGGGCTGTATCTGGAGCTATCTACAGCGAAGGCTGTATCTGGAGCTATCTACAGGGGGGCTGTGTGTGGAGCTATCTACAGGGGGGCTGTGTGTGGAGCTATCTACATGGGGGCTGTGTGTGGAGCTATCTACATGGGGGCTGTGTGTGGAGCTATCTACAGGGGGGCTGTGTGTGGAGCTATCTACAGGGGGGCTGTGTGGCGCTATCTACAGGGGCCTGTGTGTGGCGCTATCTACAGGGGGGCTGTGTGTGGCGCTATCTACAGGGGGGCTGTGTGTGGCGCTATGTACAGGGGGGCTGTGTGTGGCGCTATGTACAGGGGGGCTGTGTCTGGCACTACAGGGGGGCTGTGTGTGGAGCAATCTACAGGGGGGCTCTGCTACCGGTCAATGGAAAAATCATCCACCAGAGCCCCCCTGTAGATAGCTCCACACATAGCTCCAGATACAGCCCCCGCTGCAGATGGCTCCAGATACAGAGCCCCTGTAGAGAACGCCATACAGGCCCCCCTGTTTATTTTTCCCAGTTGTGCTATCTACAGGGAGGGGACTGTATGGCGCTATTTACAAGGGGTCTGTATGACGCTATTTACAGGGTGGCTGTATGGTGCGATCTACAGGGAGGGGGCTGTATGGCGCTATTTACAGGGGGCTGTATGGCGCTATCTACAGGGGGGCTTTATCTGGAGCTATGTACAGGGGGGCTGTGTGTGGCACTATGTACAGGGGGGCTGTATCTGGAGCTATGTACAGGGGGGGCTGTATCTGAAGCTATCTACAGGGGGGCTGTGTGTGGAGCCATCTACAGGGGGGCTCTGGTGGATGATTTTTCCATTGACCGGTAGCAGAGTTACACAACTGGGAAAAAAAAATCCCCATCATGTAACTCTGCTACCTGTCAATTGAAAAGTCATCAACCACAGGGTCTCCCTCTTGACTTTCATTGTTCTCAGCCTTTTGGTTTGTCCTGCAGCTGCTGCAGTGATGAGCAAATGTTATACCCAAGATAGGAAAAGTAACATAAAGACGATATAACCGGATCCATAATATCTGTGATATCCAGACAGTCTAGAGATCCGCAGTAAGAATGTGCGCGTGTTATTTGCAGAAGGATCTGGCCGTGATTTGATCTGTTTATGCCGGATATTGGGCGTGATTATATAAAGTCGCAGGTGGTCTTGCAGGAGACGCGCTTCCGCTCCGACCAGCTGCCGTCGCTCCGCAACTCGAGATTCCCAGATGTATACCACAGCTCCTCTCCGGACTCTAAAACCAAGGGTGTGTCCATTCTTGAAGCGAACTCCGTACCTTGGAAGTACTTGGGATGTCACACAGATGACGCGGGACGATACATATTCGTGAAAGGTAAGATTGCAGACTGCACCATGACTTTAGCCAACATTTACCTACCAAACACGGGTCAACTGACCTTGCTAGAGGAGGTCTTGACTGCCTTAGATGACTTTGCGGAGGGGACGCTGGTGTTCGGCGGTGACTTTAACATGACCCTGGATCCCAGAGTAGATACCACGACGATCCAGCCTGCTGTTGCCAAGCCCTTTACTCGTCGTCTACGGCGTTTGCTCCACTCGCATCAAATGGTAGACCCCTGGCGCATACTACACCCACAAGAGAGAGACCTATACTCTTTTTTTCTCTCACCCGCACAATACGTACTCACGTATAGACTATTTTCTGCTGCGTCACCCCCAGCTTACACTCCTTTCCAAGGCCTCAATAGATTGCATATCATTTTCAGACCATACCATGATCACTCTAACCATGTCCCTCCCTTCCTTACACCCGACGCCGTGGCAATGGCGTCTGAACGACTCATTGCTTCAGGATCCTGTGGTCTTGGAGGAAGTGATGTCTGAACCCCGATTTTTTTTTTTTTTTAGACGCTAATGTTACGGCCGATTCGACCCCTCTTTCAGTCTGGGAAGCCCATAAATGCGTCATGAGAGGAGTTCTCATACAAATTGGCTCCAGACTCAAAAAGGAACGTGCAACGATATTTACAGATCTAGTGGGTAAAATGCACGCCCTGGAACTCCCTCATAAAAGGCTACTGGACCCGAGCTCGGGGGCGGAACTAATAAGGTTAAGGGATAAACTGCGCACGTTGACTCTCGCGGCAGCCAAGGCCTCTCTTATTAAATGCCGTAGACATTATTTTGAATTTGGCAATAAGCCGAGCCGCACGCTAGCACGGGCATTGCGAGCGCAGTGGACACGCACGTACACCACAGTTCAAAAGTTTGGGGTCACCCAGACAATTTTGTGTTTTCCGTGAAAACTCACACTTATATTTATCAAATGAGTTGCAAAATGACTAGAAAATATAGTCAAGACATTGACAAGGTTAGAAATAATGATTTTTATTTGAAATAATAATTTTCTCCTTCAAACTTTGCTTTTGTCTTGGAATGCTCCATTTGCAGCAATTACAGCATTGCAGACCTTTGGCATTCTAGCTGTAAATTTGATGAGGTAATCGGGAGAAATGTCACCCCATGCTTCCAGAAGCCCCTCCCACAAGTTGGATTGGCTTGATGGGCACTTCTTGCGTACCATACGGTCAAGCTGCTCCCGCAACAGCTCTATGGGGTTGAGATCTGGTGACTGCGCTGGCCACTCCATTACAGATAGAATACCAGCTGCCGGCTTCTTCCCTAAATAGTTCTTGCATAATTTGGAGGTGTGCTTTGGGTCATTCTCCTGTTTGTAGGATGAAATTGGCTCCAATCAAGCGCTGTCCACAGGGTATGGCATGGCGTTGCAAAATGGAGTGATAGCCTTCCTTATTCAAAATCCCTTTTACCTTGTACAAATCTCCCACTTTACCAGCACCAAAGCAACCCCAGACCATCACATTACCTCCACCATGCTTGACAGATGGCGTCAGGCACTCTTCCAGCATCTTTTCAGTTGTTCTGCGTCTCACAAATGTTCTCCTGTGTGATCCAAACACCTCAAACTTAGATTTGTCTGTCCATAACACTTTTTTCCAATCTTCCTCTGTCCAATGTCTGTGTGCTTTTGCCCATATTAATCTTCTCCTTTTATTAGCCAGTCTCAGATATGGCTTTTTCTTTGCCACTCTGCCCTGAAGGCCAGCATCCCAGAGTCGCCTCTTCACTGTAGACGTTGACACTGGCGTTTTGCGGGTACTATTTAATGAAGCTGCCAGTTGAGGACCTGTGAGGCGTCTATTTCTCAAACTAGAGACTCTAATGTACTTGTCTTGTTGCTCAGTTGTGCAGCGGGGCCTCCCACTTCTCTTTCTACTCTGGTTAGAGCCTGTTTGTGCTGTCCTCTGAAGGGAGTAGTACACACCGTTGTAGGAAATCTTCAGTTTCTTGGCAATTTCTCGCATGGAATAGCCTTCATTTCTAAGAACAAGAATAGACTGTCGAGTTTCACATGAAAGCTCTGTTTTTCTAGCCATTTTTGGAGTTTAATCGAACCCACAAATGTAATGCTCCAGATTCTCAACTAGCTCAAAGGAAGGTCAGTTTTATAGCTGCTCTAAACAGCAAAACTGTTTACAGCGGTGCTAACATAATTGCACAAGGGTTTTCAAGTGTTTTCTAATCATCCATCAGCCTTCTAACACAATTAGCAAACACAATGTACCATTAGAACACTGGAGTGATGGTTGCTGGAAATGGGCCTCTATACACCTATGTAGATATTGCATTAAAAACCCAGACATTTGCAGCTAGAATAGTCATTTAGCACATTAACAATGTATAGAGTGTATTTCTGATTAATTTAATCTTATCTTCATTGAAAAAAACGGTGCTTTTCTTTCAAAAAGAAGGAAATTTCTAAGTGACCCTATACTTTTGAACGGTAGTGTATGTCCCCTGCATTACTACACCAGAGGGCATAAAGGTACACGCGCCTATTATTTAAAGTTGTACAACCTCAAAGACTCTGAAGGCATTCCGCTTCCGAGTTCTAGACGGGATGTCATCAGATCTTATCTCCAATCCTCGGGATTACAAAAGATACCGCAAAAGGCGGTATCTAGTCTAGATATCCCGATTTACGGCAGAGGAGTTTCTTGCAGCTCTCAAGAACTCGCCTACCGGCAAGGCCCCAGGGCCCGATGGTCTTTCTCTGGCATATTATAAAAAACTTACTACTCTCCTCACTAGTCCTTTTTTGGCGGCGTTTAATTCCATCACAGAAGGTAGATCGCTACCTGTAGACACGTTGAGGACTCTCATCACAGTAATCCCCAAGGAGGATAAAGATCCCGCCCAATGTAGTAGTTACCGACCCATCTCCCTTCTAAATGTAGACTTAAAACTTTTTTCTCAAGGATCTTGGCTACCCGAATCGCACCGTTTTTATTGACAATAATTCATGGGGATCAGACAGGCTTCCTCCCAACGAGAGAGTCTAGAGATAGTACTATTCGAGCAGTCAATATCATTGAGCACATTACCGCCTCCTCGGTCCCAGCTTTTGTGCTCTCCACCGATGCCGAGAAAGCATTCGACCGGATTGACTGGTCGTTCCTCCAGGAGACTTTATCTTACATAGGTTTGGGCCGGGGAATGCTCAGCTGGATTCTGAGTCTGTACTCAACCTTCACCGATGCCGAGGGGGATAACGGGCATCATTCCTCCCCCTTTCCCATTTCCAACGGACCCCACCAGGGCTGTCGACTATCTCCTTTGATCTTTACGCTATGTCTGGAGCCCTTCTTATGCCATGTCCGAGCCAAGCCAGATGTTGCGGGGATACAGGTGGGGGCCACGACTCATAAAGTCGCAGCATATGCAGACGATTTATTGTTTTTCCTCTCACGGTCCCGTATTTCGGTACCGAACTTGATGGCTGAATTCCGTTCATTTGCAGCGCTGTCTAACTTTTAAAATTAATTTACAAAAATCTGAGGCTCTCAATGTCTCCTTCCGACCTCAGGAGGTGGCAGCCTTGGCGGATTCCTTCCCCTTTAAGTGGGCGACTAGTTCCATTAAATATCTCTGTATTCGGCTCACAAGTCGACCCTCACACCTGTATACTTGTAACTACCCGCACATATTACGGACACTTCAGGGAGACCTTGAGAGATGGTCGAAAGGGACCTTCACTTGGTTTGGTCATTGCGCCATATTCAAGATGAATGTACTGCCTCGGCTGTTGTACATCTTTCAGGCTCTCCCTATCTACATACCACATCTTTTCTTCACCTCACTCACTTCTCTAATGCTTAAGTTTATCTGGTCGAACAAACCCGCACGTATTGCACGAGCAATTCTGACCCGCACGAGAACAGACGGTGGTTTGGGCCTGCCGGACATCCACCGTTATTACCAGGCGGCACACTTGACGCGTATTTTGGACTGGTGTAGACACGCCGAGTCCAAACCATGGGTCAAGTTGGAACAATCCTTCATATCCCTACCTCTCACGGCGGCACCGTGGTTACTAGATCAGATCCCAACCTCGGAAAAATCGCACTCGCTTATAGGCCCCACCTTGCGTGTTGCGGCGCAGGCGTTAAAACATCCACGGATCTCCCCGTCCCCGCTATACCCAGTACTGGACAACCCCGCTTTTCGGCCGGGGTGTGAACCCGGGCCGTTCTCCCGCAAACGCTTAGTAGGGGAGAGACAGGTCCGCCACTATATCACTGATTGCAGACGGCAGCGCAATTAGTGGACAGGGTGGATCCGGGACACCTTCCGCCTTGGCAGGCCTCCCAGCTTCGCCACTTTCTGTTATCCCTCGCTCCGGCGGCTGATTTCTCGCGTGCTCTTACACCATTTGAAATGCAATGCACAATGTCGGGCACGGTCAGTCACGCCCTTTCGGCAAACTACTGTCTCATAAATTCCCCATCTGCAGACTCACACCCCTCATACTTGGCATAAGTGGGAGACGGATCTTGGTAGGAGTTTTACCGAGGGGGATCGTACTCGACTATATGTAATGACCCACCAGTCCTCGATCTCAAGTAGAATTCAGGAGGCGGGATACAAGATTCTGACAAGGTGGTATAGGGTCCCTTCCAGGCTTAATAAATTTTACCCGGAGGTATCTCCTATGTGTTGGAGATGCGGGGTGGAGGTCGGGGATCACTTACATACGTTCTGGGGGTGTCCGCATTTAAAAGCGTTCTGGGAGACGGTTTGGACTGTAATATCTCGGTTTACTGACTACACGCTGCCCAGATCTCCGGGCTTCTTCCTGCTTCATCTGTGTGACATCCCGATCTCCACATACAAGAAAACCATAGTACGACATCTGATCAACACGGCACGTGCGTGCATTCCGGCTATGTGGAAACGGGTGGAGGCTCCCTCGATACGCCTTTGGTTTCAGAAGATCCAAGAAGTGAAACGGATGGAGGAGCTTACGGCTTCTCTACGGGACACTCATGATAAGTTTATGCGAGTATGGTCTATGTGGGTAAGCTTTGAGAATTCTGCGGAGTATCTTGATCTAATATCCTAATATTGTGCGTCACTGGATTTTCATGCTCCTCGTCTGGGACGTCAGTCCATGGGATAGACCCTGAGGATAAGTTCCCCCTTTCCACCCTCCCCTCCCCTCTTTTCCTCACCTCTCCAGCCCCCCTTTCTTTCTTTCGTGTTTTCTATGACTGTATAAATTACATGGGTGCCCACATGTCATACTATGTTTTACAGAATTGTGCAATGTGTTATTTCGTTGTCATGCACCTATAATAAATAAATAAAAACAGAATAAAAAAAAAAAAGAAAAATAAAAATCATCCCCCAAAATAAAACCCCTTATATGGCTTAGTCGACATATAAAAAAAAAAAAGTTATGGCTCTCTGAATGGGGCGAAGCACAAACAAAACAAAAAAATCTACAGGCCTTTACAGCAAAACGGACTTGGACTTTTTTTTTTTTATAAACTGGTTAGTCAGTGTCTTTTTGGTGTAACCTTTTATAAATAGTTGATTTAAATTTTTTTTTTTTTTTATATACAGCTGCTCTGTATTCTACATACCTTGCCGCTATATTTAGAGCTAAATCATGCTCCCGTCAGATACGCGGGACTGACTGCTTTGGTGACAGTGGGGATCCACCTGTAATCTATCACATCGAAGTTCATAACTTAGAGGGTATGTGCACACGACCTCTTTTTAGACGTAATGGAGGCGTCTTACGCCTCGAATTACGCCTGAAAAGACAGCTCCAATACGTCGGCAAACATCTGCCCATTGCTTGCAATGGGTCTTACGATGTTCTGTGCAGACGAGCTGTCAAAAGACGGCGCGTAAAATGACGGCTCGTCAAAAGAAGTGCAGGACACTTCTTGGGACGTTTTTGGAGCCGTTTTCTCATAGACTCTATTGAAAAACAGCGCCAAAAACGGCAGTGAAAAACGTGAGTTGCTCAAAAAATGTCTGAAAATCAGGAGCTGTTTTCCCTTGAAAACAGCTTCGTGTTTTCAGACATTTTTTGTTAAGCGTGTGCACATACCCAGAAGCGTGTGCACATACTCAGTGTCAGCAGGTCCTACGTGTCTCTGACACGCAGGATCCACCTGTAATCAATCACTTCAGGTCTGCGGGACTGACTGATTCAGGTAATAGCGAATGATACAGAGCAGCTGTACCAACAAAAAAAAAAAAAGTTAAAAAAGTTTTATAAACTATTTATAAAGTTACACCAAACACAATGGCAAACATGTTCTTAAAAAAAAAAAAAAAAGATGCCCTGCAAAGATGTACATAGCCTTTATGGGTTAATCTATTAATGTAGATCTGGGTAATCTCTTTTCGTCCCCCCTGAATTACTGCAGTCATATAATAGGTTTATTTAAACTAAAGATAAAACTCCCTTTTCTTTTTTTTTAGGTTAACGCAAAAATATGTAGCAATATTTTCAATTGCGCTACCGGTAAGTATCACGTTTGTTATCCAGTAAATCTGTAAAAGTTAATAATTCTTCTGTTTTTTAGATTATGCTTCTCTGTGCCTACCATGTTTTTCTGACTTGAAGTTGTAGTTAAAGGGGTTGTCCCGCAAAAACCATGGTGGTTTACTTCCATAAAAAGCATTGCACCAGTCCACAGGTTGTGTGTGGTATTGCAGCTCTGCCCTATTTACTTTAACAGAGCTGATCTGCAATACCAGACACGGACAATAGACAAGTGTGGCGATTTTGTTTTTGGATGAAAGAAACAATGTTTTTCTAATCCTGGGAAACGAATTTTCAATAAAGTGTATTTGCTTATCAGCAGTTACTAGCAAGTGTATTTGTCGTGGCGTGCTGTGGTAGCGGGCCGCTCGGCTAAATGAGTGGCAAAATTATATGTGGTTTTTAACTTGAATTGTTTTGCGATGCGCTTTACCTTCAGGGTAGGAACACGCGGCGTATTCAGTGGGGTTAAACTGCATCAAGCTGCGCAGCATATCCTCCCTGAACACCAACACTGTGGTGCGTTTTGTTTTTGGGTGGAAATTCTTCTGCGGAAATGATAGCACATACTTAACCTCTCCCTCCTTGACGTCCGCTACAGCCTCCCTGGATGACATTGCAGGCCATATGCAGCGATCACATGGCCTGCTACTTCATCCAAGAAGGACAGACTGGAGAAGAAGCCGGGAACTCTGGGTAAGTAACGTTATTAATTTTTTTTATTTTTTTTATTTTTTGCTTTCTTGCGATTTTTGCGGCGGAATCACTGTGATTCCGCCGCAAATATCGCAACACACACCATTTTGCTGCAGGTTTAAGCACCCCATTGAATTCCATTGGAAAACATGCAACAGAAGAGCTGCAATTCCACAGAATTAATTGACATGCTGAAGTAGAAGAAACCGCATTGCAAGTCAATTTATGTGCATTTTTGCTGGCGGCATTTTTCTGTAGTGTGGGGACGAGATTTGTTGAAATCTCACCCACACTTCTGCTACTGTAAAACGCTGCAGAATTTCCGCAATTAATTAGTTGCGGAAAATTGGCAGTGTTTACGCTGTGTGTGTTCCTACCCTTACAAGCCGCACATACATGCCCTGTATTCCACAGGTTGGATACGCTGCGGAAAAACTGTGCAGCGTATCAGACCTGAAATCCGCAGCACCTTCCATCCGAAAAAACGCACCATGCTGTGGCGTTTTTTTAAACGTAATTTCCGCTGCTTAAAACCACGCTTGAAAAAAAAAAAACTTTTATACTTACCCCCTTCCTCTTCTCTGCGCGTAGTCCGGCCTCCTAAGATGACGTCACAGGCCATGTGACTCTGCAGCCTGTGATTGTCTGCAGCGGTCACATGGGATGAAACAAAATTCCAGGAGCCCAGACTGCAGGAAGAACGAGAGCGTTCTCGGTATGTTTTTTGTATCTATTTCCGGAGTTGGGATTTTTCATTTGGCGGCGAAACCACTGCGATTCCGCTGCAAAAGTCATGTCACTTGGCTTTCTGTTGCAGGTTTTGTACCTCCATTGAATTCAATGGGGAAAACCCGCAACGGAAAATCCACAAAAACGCAGCATCATTTGACATGCTGTGGATTTAAATTCCACATCACAGGTGAATTTATTAACCTTAAGGGCGGATTTACACGAACGTGATTTTCGTCCGTGCAACCCGCGTAATTTTCACACGGGTCGCACGGACCTATACAAGTCTATGTGGCAGTGCAGAGTGTCCGTGGTTTTTGCGCAGCGTGAGTCCGCTGCGTAGAACTCACAACAGGTTCTATATTTTGGCGTTTTTTGCGCATCACACACCCATTGAAGTCAATGGGTGCGTGGAAATCACGCGCGCCCCACGGAAGCACTTCCGTGGGACGCGCGTTATTCGCGCAACGGCAGTAAAAGAATGAATGTAAACCGAAAAGCACCACGTGCTTTTCTGTTTACAAACATCCAAACGGAGTGTCATAATGATGGCGGCTGCGCGAAAAGCACGCAGCCGCGCACCATATGAACATGACACACGGAGCTGTCAAGTGCCTTTTGCGCACGAAAAACGCATACGCTCGTGTAATCCGCCCTTACGCTGCGTTTTTTTTTCTGCAGTGTGGGCATGAGATTTTCTTGATCTTAGCCACTTTGCTGCTACTGTAAATGCTGCGGAATTTCCGCACAGAATTCCGTTGTGGAAACTCCGCAGCGTTTACACTACGTGGGAACCCGGCCTTATAGCTGGAGAATTGCAGACTGTTTTAACAAGTCAGTGAAATCAAAGCCAGGTGAAAATTTGCTCCGTGATCTGCAGCTAGATTGAGGCTGGGTTCACACGACCTATTTTCAGGCGTAAACGAGGCGTATTATGCCTCGATTTACGCCTGAAAATACGGCTCCAATACGTCGGCAAACATCTGCACATTCATTTGAATGGGTTTGCCGACGTACTGTGCAGACGACCTGTAATTTACGCGTCGTCATTTGACAGCTGTCAAACAACGACGTGTAAATTGACTGCCTTGGCAAAGAAGTGCAGGACACTTCTTTGCAACGTAATTTGAGCCGTTCTTCATTGAAGTCAATGAAGAGCAGCTCAAGATTTACGAGCGTCACAGATGCCTCGCATAATGCGAGGAGGAGCTTTTACGTCTGAAACGAGGCAGCTGTTTTCTCCTGAAAACAGTCTGTCTTTTCAGACGTAAAAGCCTCTCATAGTGTGCACATACACTGAAGAAGCTACAGAAAACTCTAATTATTTTGCATTTTCTTTTTGAAGCAAATCAGCAACTTATACGCTGTATATAGCAATTTATAGTTTGCTCTGGAGTTCAGACTTCAAATGTTAATATGTAGGCTGTTTATGGACTGCAGGGGAGTCATCAGGTATTTGATTTCCGTGAAGTTGCCCCGCTCAGACTGCGGATTGTGCCTGCTGCTAGCAGGAATGTCATTCTGCTAGTAAGACCAGGGTTATACCTAGACTTTATGTAGTACTAAATAATTGGTTTTATTTATGGAGCTACAGCTGAAATCCAAATGAGTATATTGAGTTGCATGCAATCTTGGACTGCAGCTGTCTCTCAATAGTTCAAATAAATTATGTAGGACTACAAAAAGTCTAGGTTTAGCCGTGGCCTAAGCCTATACCCTTCAGCCATAACATTAACCACCTGCCTAATATTGAGTAAGGATGAGTTCACACGGGGCGGATACGCTGCATAAGAGCATGCAGCTTATCTGCCCTGTGCGCCGCAGGGAATTCCGTCTGGAAGACCGCACCAAACTGTGGTGCAGCTTTTCCCCTGGAATGTCCGCTGTGAAAAACTACAGGACTTAGCAGGCCGGACTCCTGGGAAGTCGTTTAATCCCAGGAGACCGTTGCAGCCTGTCATTGGCTGCAGCGGCAGTCACATGGGATGAGGCGTCATCCCAGAAGGCTGGCCTGGAGGAAGAAACAAAGACTTCTGGGTAAGTATAAGGATTTTTTTCTGAGTTGCGGATTTGCAAAAAACGCAACAGCTGCTATATGTTGTGGATTTTACTTCCCATTGAGTTCAATGGGGAAAACGCGCAACAAATAAGCAGTTTTTATGCAAATACAATTGACAAGCTGCGGAATAATAATCTTCACCGCAGGTCAATTTCTGAGGGTTTTTTGTTTTTTTCTGCACCGTATTTATGCAGTGTGTGGATGAGATTTGTTTTCTCATCCACTTTGCTGCTACTGTATTTACGCAATGTGTGAACTGACCCTAAATCCTCCCTTAGTGCCACCAATGCAGCTCTGACCCGTTGCGGCATGGACTCCACAAGACCTCTGAAGGTGTCCTGTGGTATCTGGCACCAAGATGTTAGCAGTAGATCATTTAAGTCTTAGTAAGGTGGAGCCTACATGGATCAGACTTGTTTTTTCAACCCTTTCACACAGATTCTTGAGCGGATTGAGATCTGGGGAATTGGGAGGCCAAGCCAACACCTTTTAAACTCTGCAAAAATAGTTCAGGAAATAGCGTGAGGAACATGAGTGTGCTGGGACACATTATCCTGCTGAAAGAGGCAACTGCAATTAGGGATTACTGTTGCCATTAAGAGGTGTACTTGGTCTGCAACGCTGTTTGGGTGGGTGGTATGTGTCAAAGGAACATCCACATGAATGTCCGTACCTGAGGTATCCCAATGGAACATTGACCAGATCATAACACTGCCTCCACCAGCTTGCCTTCTTCCCATAGTGCGTTCAAGTGCCATCTCTTCCCCAGGTAAGTGACAAAAACCACCTGGCCGTCCACATAATGTAAAAGAGAACCTGATTCATCAGACCAGTCCGACTTCTTTCATTGCATCATTGTCCAGTACTGATGCTCACGTGCCTATTGTAGGCGCTTTTGGCATTGAAGAGAGGTTAGCACAGGTACTCTGACTGGTGTGCGGCTAAGCAGCCCCAAAGTACAATGCACTGTGTCCAGACGCCTATCCTAGTCAGCATTAACATTTTCAGCAATTTGTGCTACATTAGCTCTGCTGTGTGATCGAACCAGACTGGTTAGCCTTCGCTCCACACACGCATCAATGGGTCGAACCTTCAACCTTTTGTTGCTGGACTTTTTCCAGCACCTTCACCTGGTTCTGGAACTCTCATAAAAGTGAATATGAGGTACGGAAACAGTGCGGCGAGCTATGCTGTTTCCAGAACTCAGGAGCTAAGGAAAAAGTGTAGCTCTATGCTGTACCTGGAACTGCCATTTACTTTTATTGGTATTCTGGAAACCGCATAACAAAACACGCTTGGCGGTTTTTGGGATACCCAGCTACCCCATCAGCCAGTGACCATGGCCTAGCGTCAGAAGATAGTACAGGGGTCTGGCACCCGCATCTATTGGACATTTATGGCACATCCTGTGGATATGCCATAAATGTCCCAGATGGGAATATCCGTTTAACTATTACAAAAGACTGTATCAATGTGTATATTGCCAACAAACCTGGTATTTTATGTTTAATTTACCTTTTTTTTTAATTAATTAATTTTTTAAAATCTTCCATCTTTTCAATGTCCTTTATAGGCAGTTTTTCTTCACCAACTGCAAGCAAAATATTTACAAAATCAGGTAAAATACAGTATATTTTTTAGCTGACTTACTAGTGTGTTTTTCTTTTAAAAAGTCTATAATCCGTTAAGAAAAAAATAGCGTACTTGTATTTAATAAATTGCCTTGTGCTAAGGCTCCATGGCGTACATGTACGTCATGGAGATCAAACTGTATGTAAGTCTGTACCAACCCTACCCCTGCACAACACAACTGATGGTCTCAAATACGTAATGAAGGCAAGAAATTCAACAAATTAACTCTTGACAAGGCATGCCTGTTAATTGAGGAACAACGCAGATGATTACCTCATGAAGCTGATTGAGAGAATGGCAAGTGTGCAAAGTAGTCATCGAAGCAAAAGGGGGCTACTTTGAACATTCTAAAATGAAAAACAAATTCTGGTTTGTTTAACACTGTTTTGTTTACTTTAATTCCATATGTGTTCCTCCTTTGTTATCATGTCTTCAATATGAATCTACAATGTAGAAAATAAGAAGTAAAACCATGGAATGAAAAGGTGTTTCAACTTTTGACTGGTACTGTATATCATTAGCAAATCATGGGTGTGTGTGTGTGTGTGTGTGTGTGTGTGTATATATATATATATATATATATATATATATATATATATATAGTAAATATAAAAGTGATTAAACACACTCCTGCACTATTGTTTTTCAGTGAAAGTGGAAGTACACTTAAAGGAAAGAAACATCTGTAACTGAGCTATATATATATTTGGCATGCCTATATGTGTCTGGTTGCGACTGATACCAAGATTAGTTTTCTCCACTTCTGCAAGGCAGGAAAAAAATGTTGTTCCACTGAAATGAGATGACTACTAGTACAGGTCCTTCTTAATTAGATCATCAAAAAGTTAATTTACTTCAGTAATTCAATTCAAAAAGTGATTCATTACACACAGCAGTGGCGTAACTACCGCCGTAGCAGCCGTAGCGACTGCTACGGGGCCCGCGGCATGAGGGGGCCCGTGTAGCCCGCCGGCACGGGCCCCCAACATGGCCGCAGGCTCCGCTAGCAGCCGCTATGGCTGCTACAGCGGGACGCCACTGAACACTACGGCAGAGCAGGTAGGTATCTCCCCGCTCTGCCATTAAACAAAAGACATGTATCCCCTATCCACAGGACAGGGGATACATGTGTGATCGCTGGCAGCGATAAGGAGAACGGGGGACTGAAAGTCCCCCCGAAGTTCTCCATCACTAACCTCGGACTTCCGGGGTCTGTGTCGGCAGCTCCGTAGAAATGAATGGAGCGCAGGTCGCGCTTGTGCGAATGCGTGACCAACGCTCCTTTCGTTTTTTATTGAGCTGCCGACACAGACGCCGGAAGTCAGAGGTTAGTCTTGGAGTCCCCCGTTCTCCCTATCAATGCCAGTGATCACACATGTATCCCCTGTCCTGTGGATAGGGGATGCATGTTATTTGTAGGACACACTATAGGTCGCATTTTATTTGGGGGGGGGGGGGGCGCTGTATGGCGTTCCCTGCAGGGGGGGGTGTATGGCGTTCCCTGCAGGGGGGGGGGCGCTGTATAGCTTTCCCTGCAGGGGGGGGGCGCTGTATGGCTTTCCCTGCAGGGGGGGGGGCGCTGTATGGCGTTTCCTACGCGGGGGGCTGTATGGCATTCCCTACAGGGGGGGGCTGTATGGCGTTCCCTACAGGGGGGGGTTGTATCGCGTTCTCTACAGTGGGGGCTGTATCGCGTTCTCTACAGTGGGGGCTCTGTCCCCCTGTAGATAACGCCATACAGCGCCCCCCCCTGTAGATAATGCCACACAGTCCCCCCTGTAGATAACGCCACACAGTCTACAGGGGGGACTGTATGGCGTTATCTACAGGGGGGGCTGTAAAAAAGGCACTATCTACAAGGGGGGGGGCCCAGTCAAAAGTTTGCTATGGGGCCCAGTCTTTCCTAGTTACGCCCCTGACACACAGAGTGATCTATTTCCGGCATTTTCTTTTTTTTTTTTCTTTTAATGTTGATGATTGTGGCTAATAGTTAATGAAAACCCAAAATTGAGTTTCTCCGAAAATTAGAATATTGGGTAAAAGTTCAAGATTGTAGACTCATGGTGTCGTACTCTAATCAGCTAATCCACACAACACATGCAAAGGTTTCCAAAGCCTTTAAATGGTCCAACAGTCTGGTTCAGTAGCTACACAATCATGGGGAAGACTGCTGACTTGACAGTTGTCCAAAGGACAGTCATTGACACCCTCCACAAGGAAGCTGGCTGTTCACAGAGTGCTGTATCCAAGCAGATTAATGGAAAGTTGAGAGGAAGGAAAAAGTGTAGTAGAAAAAGGTGCACAAGCAACAGGGATAACCGTAGCCTTGAAAGGATTGTCAAGAAAAGGCCATTCAAGAATCTGGGTGAGATTCACAAGGAGTGGACTGAGGCTGGAGTCAGTGCTTCAAGAGCCACCACACACAGACGTATCCAGGACATGGGCTACAACTGTCACATTCCTTGTGTCAAGCCACTCATGACCCAGAGACAATGTCAGAAGCGTCTTACCTGAGCGAAGCACAAAAAGTACTGGTCTGTTGCTCAGTGGTTCAAAGTCCTCTGTTCAGGTGAAAGTAAATTGTGCATTTCATTTGGAAATCCAGGTCCCAGAGTCTGGAGGAAGAGTGGAGAGGCACTTAAATCCAAGTTGCTTGTGGTCCAGTGTGAAGTTTCCACAGTCAGTCATGGTTTGGGGAGCCATGTCATCTGCTGGTGTTAATCCACTGTGTTATATCAAGTCCAGAGTCAACGCAGCCGTCTACCAGGATATTTTAGAGCACTTCATGCTTCCCTCTGCTGACAAGCTTTATGGAGATGCTGATTTCATTTTCCAGCAGGACTTGGCACCTGCCCACACTGCCAAAAGTACCAATACCTGGTTTAATAACCACAGTATCACTGCGCTTGATTGGCCAACAAACTCGCCTGACCTAAACCCCATAGAGAATCTATAGGGTATAGTCAAGAGGAAGATGAGACACCAGACCCAACAATGCAGACGAGCTGGAGGCCGCTATCAAAGCAACCTCAGCTTCCATAACACCTCAGCAGTGCCACAGGCTGATCGCCTCCATGCCACGCCGCATTGATGCAGTAATTCATGCAAAAGGAGCCCCGACCAAATATTCAGTGCATATACTGTAAATACTTTTCAGTAGGCCAACATTTCGGTATTAAGAATATTTTTTGAAATTGGGCTTATGTAATATTCTAATCTTCTGGGAGACTAAATTTTGGGTTGGTCATAATCTTCAACGTTAAAAAAAAAAAAAAAATGCTGGAAATAGATCACACTGTGTGTAATGAATCTATATAATATAGGAGTTTCACTCTTTGAATTGAATTACTGAAATTAAATTAACTTTTTGATGCTATTCTAATTCATTGAGAAGGACCTGTATTTACAGATGGCTCTGCATTAGACAGTGCCATCTTCTTTCCCCATTTTATGTGTAAATATATAAGCCAATCTAAAAGTGCCTCTTCTATATTTTTTTCAGTTATTGTCCGCAACTAACCCAGAAAAATATTTTTTCCTTTTTAGAATATAATGTGGCCTCAGGTTTTTACTGGTATATTGGTAACCGTCATTAACACCGTGATCAATGCAATCTTAATGTATGGACTGAAGATGGGAATCGAGTAAGTCATTGTTCTTGTTAGAAATGTTGCTGATAAATAATTCCTCTAAGGCCCCCTGTACACTGCTGAAGCCGTAATCCCGGTCCGTGATTATGGCTGCGACCGTCATCCGCATTTGCGGGCCGTGCTCCCATTATAAAATATGGGAGCACAGTCAGTAAAAAAAATAAAAATAAAATAGAACATGTCCTAATTTTTACGGAAGCTTTTTACTGCCCAGGCACCTTCCTGTAAATATACGGGAAGGTGTCAGTCGGCCATAGAAATTAATTGATCCGTAAAATCTATGGTCGTGTACATGGGGCCTTAATGTGAAATTCTGTGCCTGGTACAGGTGCATTCAAGACCACTTTAGACCAGGATAACTCTCACACACGCACAATCACACACAGACTCACACAATTACACACACAATGAAGGAAAGGTATTAAGAAAAGACAGAAGCATCTCCTTTCTTTTGTGTCTACTCCTGTATATGTCTAAAATAAACTGAGACAAATACTGCATGTGATCATGGCTTAACCAGTTAGTGACCGCCAATACGCCTTTTTACGGTGGCCACTAATGGGCTTTATTCTGATGCATACGCCTTTTCATGGTGGTCACTAATGGGCTTTATTCTGATGCATACGCCTTTTCACGGTGCTGCATCAGAATAAATAAACCGAGCAGGGAGCCGTTAAATCTTCCTGGTCTCCGCTACCAGAGGTAGTGGAGGGCTAGGGGCATCCCTGCTCGAACGGGTGAGAGCGATATTCGTATCGATCTCACCCGTTTAACCCCTCAGATGCGGCGCTCAATAGCTAGCGCCGCATCGGAGTTGTTTTGGAGAGAGGGAAGGAGATCCCTCTTATCCCACCGGCACCCGGCGATAAGATCGCCAAGTGTCTGTGCCTTCTATGGGAGCCGGGGGCCTAATAAAGGCCCCCAGGTCTGCCTGCAGTTAATGCCTGCTAGGTTATGCCAGAGGCATGGCCTAACAGATGCCTGTCCGTTTTAAAGGGACAGGCAGTAATGTACTGCAATACAAAAGTATTGCAGTGTATTATAAAAGTGATCGGGTGATCGCATATTAAAGTCCCCTAGTAGGAGTAGTAAAAAAGTAAAAAAAAGTTTAATAAAGTTGATAAAAAAAATGTGAAAAAAAAATGAAAAACCCACTTTTTCTCCTTACAAAATGCTTTACTATTAAAAAAACAAAATAAAGTAAAAAAGTTACACATTTGGTATCGACGCGTTCGTAACGACCCCAACTATAAAGCTATTACATTATTTAACCCGCACGGTGAACGTCGTAAAAAATAATGGAAAAATTGTTGTTTTCTGTGAATCCTGCCTTAAAAAAAAATGTGATTAAAAAGTGATCAAAAAGTCGCATCTACTCCAAAATGGTATGAATAAAAGCTACAAGTCGTCCTGCAAAAAAAAAGCACTCCTACAACTGCATCGGCGGAACAATAAAAAAAGTTCTTGCTCTTCGAATATGGAGACACAAAAACAAATTTTGAAAAAAGTGTTTTTACTGTGTAAAAGTAGTAAAACATACAAAATCTATATTTTTTTTATTATATTTATGGGTTTTTTTTCTATTCCCCCCCCCCAAAAATGGTGCTATTAAAAAAAACAAGACCTTATACACCTATGTCGACGCAAAAATAAAAAGTTATAGCTCTTGGAATGCGACGATGGAAAAACTTATAAAATAGCTTGGTCATTAAGGTTTAAAATAGGCTGGTCATTAAGGCCTGATTCACACGAACGTGTTAAACGTCCGTGGGACGGCCGCTGAAACAGCGGCCATCCCACGGACCTATGTAATTCAATCTGGCCGTTCACACAGTCGTTGTTTCAACGGACCGTGTGACTGGTCCGTGCGTAAATAGGACATGTCCTATCTTTTCACGCATCACACATCCCTCCATAGACTCTTAACTATGGGGGATGCGTGACATCGCGTCCCGCAGAGCTAAGCACGGATGCACATCGGACGTGAAAAACTGCAGTTTTTCATGTCCGAGATGCGCAGCGCTCGTGTGAATAAGGCCTAAGGACTGATTTGCACGAATTTCAGCGACGGAAAATTAGTTCCAATCATTAGAATGTGGTTGTTTCTGCAGGAGGTACATGGATTTTGGAAAGTGCTATTCGGATGAAAAACTGATTTTCAGTTCCGAAAAAATTTTGCAACAAAACTGCCACGTGTGACTAGACCGTAAAGCCATACAGTGCAGATTTTGTATGCAATTTTTTAAGCCAAAACCAGAATTGGATCCAGTACAGCAGACCTAGAACGCCTTTCTATTTACAGTATTTCTCTTGTGTAGATTCAGTTCTTTGTTTTAGCTTTAAAAACATACAAAATCTGCAGAATATCTGGACTGTGGGAACAAGGCCTAAGGGAGGAGGCAATGTTTTATTTGGCAAAACAAAAAGCAACTGAAAAAATGTAGAAAAACAGCATAGTAGCAGTTTGTAAGGTTGTAAAAAAAAAAAAAACACCACTAAAAAAAGTGTCAATTTTAACCTATTATGCTACAATATAGAATTATAGATATACCTTGAACAAGTTTAGTGACTGTCTAGAATCTTCCAATTGCTTAAACAAATGTGGAACAACAAATCTGTAATTTTAAAGGGAATGTCGCTTTTTTTTTTTTTTTCTTTAGTTAAACAGTTAGTGTATAAATGATTAAATATTCTAATTTTTTCACTAGTCAGGAAATATTATAAATTAGATTCTAATTTATAACATTTCCCTGTGCTGGTCACTAGAGGGAGCAATTCCCAAAATTGCAGCATTGGCATTTGGTAAAGCAACCACATTGCTTTATGCTGCAAAATTTGAGAAGACACACATGCTCTAGCGTCCTCAAACAATCTCCCCTTCTTTATCCTGGCTAGTGCCAGGAGAAAGGAGGGGATTGAACGTTCAAACCTCCTACACTGTGTGTCGCCATTTTTTGAGTGAATACACAGTAGGTTTACATACAGTGGTAATCACACATTAAAACACGAACAAACACAGACATAACTTACCTGCTCCTGCCGCCGCCGCTCCCTCCGGTCCGTCTGCTCCCTCCGCTCCTAGTGCTTGCTTCATAACACATGTCCGGAAGCCGCGACCGGAAGTAGTAATCTTACTGTCCGACTGCGGCTTCCGGTCCACAAGAAAATGGCGCCGGATGTCGCTCGGCCGAAGACCTTCCATTTGGACTGTGTGGGAGCGGCGCACAGACGGCGTACACCATAGAGAATGCGAACGGGACCCATTCCATTCACTATGGGGATGTATGTGCCGTATTCCATCTCTGTATGTGTCGTTAATCGACACATACAGAGATGAAAAAAAAAATGGCAGCCCCCATAGAGAAGAAAAAGTTAGAAAATAAAAAAAAGTAAAACACAAACACACAAATAAATTTCAATTTTTTTAATAAAACACTAAAAGCAAATTAATATACAGAATTTTTTTTTCGCTACACCCTTCCTTTAAAGGTCATATAATCTGATGTGTAACCGCTAATAAAGGAAACTTGAGGCAGCTCTGGTGTGAATGCATAGTGCTAAAAATGGACTTTCACTTGTACTGCTCAACTGAAGTCAGGCCCCATGCACACGACCGTAAAAAATCATCCGTAATTGTGGAATGTAATTACGGTCTGCAATTACCGACACCTCCCCATTTATTTGCAGGAAGGTGTCCGGGCCGTAGAAGTGCACCACAAAAGATAGAACATGTCCTATCTTTTGCATTTTAAGGGCTGTTCTCCCAGCACGGGCCGAGAATGCGGTCCGCTGTCCACGGCCGTCGCCGGCCCGCCGTGCCCGCAATCCCGGTCCATCATTACGGGCACGCCGTGTGCATGGGGCCTCATGATGTGATTTTCATGTAACTTAGAGACTCTGTCACCACATTATAAGTGCCCTATCTCCTAAATAATGTGATCGGCGCTGTAATGTAGATTACAGCAGTGTTTTTGATTTAGAAAAACAATAAATTATCACCAAGGTATGACCTATTTTAGCTTCATGCTAATGACTTTCTTAATGCCCAACTGGGCGTGTTTTTACTTTTGACCAAGTGGGCGTTGTGGAGAGAAGTGTATGACGCTGACGTATGAAATGAGAATTCTGTTGCGGAAATTCCACAGTGTTTGCGCTATGTGGGAACCCAGCCTATAGGCTTGTTTTTTTGCGGGACGGGTTGTAGTTTTTATTGGTACTATTTTGGGGTACATGCGACTTTTTTTTTATCACTTTTATTCTATATTTTGTCAGGGGTGTTTTTATAATTTATATAATATTGATCGTTTTATAGTTTGGGTTGTTTACGAACGCTGTGATAGAAAATATGTGTACTTTTTTTGACGATTTTAATTTTTCCTATAGTAAGACTTAGGCTTCTGTACATGGCAGACCCAGAAGCCATTGTCTGGCCTGTGGTTGCCATGCCAACCATCGGCAAACCCCGCGATCGCATCATGGCGGGTGCCGATGTGCTACAAACCCCCTTAAATGCGGCGATCGCAATCTATCGGGGTTAAGGGGTTTAAGGGGTTAAATGACGAAATCAGCGGCAATGGACCGCTGGCCAGTAACAGTGGAGTGTCAACTGTCAGAGACTTCTCGGTGCACGCTGTCACTCGTACGTCCTTTTACTGGAAGTAACCTCTCTTTTCCATAAGGTTTCCTTTTTTTTCGCTGGAAACAATAGCGCAGTCTACTACACAATTTATTCCGTTGAAAAAATGTGAAACCATACGGAACGGAGACAGACTGAAACCATTAGCAACGGAAGCATACGGAAGGTTTTTTTTTTTGCTGACTTAAAAAACTCATGCCATACGGATGGCATACGAGCGTAAAAAACGCAGACACGCACCTGATGCCACACTGAACTGATGCCACATGGAACTGCAACGCAAGAAAAATGCTGCATTTTTTATGCGTAAAAAACTGACAAGTTTGTGTGAATAAGGCCTTAGGGTATGTTTACACGCGGAGTCAAAAACGGTTGAAAATTGCAGTGCTGTTTTCAGAGAAATCGGCCTCAGATTTTTGAGCCGTTTTTGAAGTTGAAAACAATTTTTTGTTTTAATTTTTAGGAGTTTTTTTTTGGAGTTGTTTTTCTATTGACACAATGAAAAACTGCTCAAGAAGTGACATGCTACTACTTTTTATGGGGTGTATTTTGACGTGCCGCATTTAAAAATGGCGGCATAAAAAAACGCCCCGTCTGAGTGAAACGCTGTTTTTCCCGTTTGAATTCAATGGGCATATGTTTGTAGGCGTTAAGCTACCGTTTTTTCCGGGCGTATTTCAGGGCATTTATGCCCAGAAATACACCTGAAAACACAGCGTGTGAACATACCCTTAGGGTCAGTTCACACGTTACGTAAATACTGCAGCAAATACAGTAGCAGCAAAGTGGATGAAATAAAACAAATTGCATCCGCACGCTGCGTAAATACTGAGTGGGAAAAAACACTCAGAAATTGACCTGCGGTGCATAGTTTTATTCCGCAGCATGTCAATTGTATTTGCGTAAATTCTGTTAATTTGTTGCGGGTTTTAAACATTGAACTCAATGGGGAGGTAAAACTCGCAACAAATAGCAGTTGTTGTGGTTTTTTGTGGCAGGTTCGCAGCGATTCCGCCGCAAAAATCGCAACTCAGGAAAAATAAATAAATAAATCTTATACTTACCCAGAGGTCTGTGTTTTTCCCTCCAGCGCAGCCTCCTGGGATGACCTTTTTTTATCCCATGTGACCGCTGCAGCCAATCACAGGCTGTAGCGCGGTCACATGAAATGAAACATCATCCCAGGAGGCCGGCCTGCTAGCTGGCCAGCGAAGTGCTGCAGTTTTCTGCAGCGGATATTCCGGGGGATAAACTGCACTACAGTTTGGTGCCGTTTTTCACCTGGAATTCCCTGAAGCGCACAAGGCGGATATGCTGCGTGCTATTATGCAGCGTATCTGCCCCGTGTGAACTCCGCTTTATACCTACTATTTATAAGGGATGGGCGGTGGCTTCACAGTATTATCATTGCTTATATAAAGGTGCCAGTTGCACGGTTAGGGTATGTTCACATGATGAGAGGCATTTACGTGTGAAAAGACAGACTGTTAACAGCTGCCTCGTTTCACACGTAAATGCTCCTCCTCGCATTTTTTCGAGCCGTCCGACGCTCGTAAATCTTGAGCTGTGCTTCATTGAGTTCAATGAAGAACAGCTCAAATTACGTGGCAAAGAAGTGCCCTGCACTTCTTTGCCGAGGCAGTCCATTTACGCGTCGTCGTTTGACAGCTGTCAAACGACGACGCGTAAATTACAGGTCGTCTGCACAATACGTCGGCAAACCCATTCAAATGAATGGGCAGATGTTTGCCGACGTATTGTAGCCCTATTTTCAGGCGTAAAAGGAGGCATAATACGCCTCGTTTACGCCTGAAAATAGGTCGTGTGAACCCAGCCTTAGGGTATGTGCACACGTAGTGACCAAAAACGTCTGAAAATCCAGAGCTGTTTTCAAGGGAAAACAGACCCTGCTTTTCAGACGTTTTTTGACCAACTCGCATTTTTCGCTGCGTTTTTCGCGGCGTTTTTTACGTCCGTTTTTGGAGCTGTTTTCATTGGAGTCTATGAGATAACGGCTCCAAAAACGTCCAAAGAAGTGTCCTGCACTTCTTTTGACGAGGCTGTATTTTTACGCGTCGTCGTTTGACAGCTGTCAAACGACGACACGTAAATAACAGGTCGTCTGCACAGTACGTCGGCAAACCCATTCAAATGAATGGGCAGATGTTTGCCGACGTATTGTAGCCCTATTTTCAGACGTAAAACGAGGCATAATACCCCTCGTTTACGTCTGAAAATAGGTCGTGTGAACCCAGCCTTAGGTGTTGCGATGCTGTATTGAATTTGTATGGTGAAATATTTGAGTCCTTTAATGACATATACAGACAGACAAGGCTGGATACATCTGTATGTGAAAGAGGAAAGTACCCCGTTCTGTGTCACGTATGAAGAGGCTTGAGGTGTGGTTCTCAGTCTGAACAGACTTGACACTCCTGAACAAAAAGAATGAACTAGCTCAATATACTAGTCCTTCTCAATGAATTAGAATATCAAAAAGTAAATTTATTTCAGTAATTCAATTCAAAAAGTGACACTCTTATATTATATAGATTTATTACACACAGAGTGATCTATTTCCAGCATTTTTTTCTTTTAATGTTTATTATGGCTAACCGTTGAAAATGAAAACACAAAACTTAGTCTCTCAGAAAATTAGAATATTAACCCCTTAACGACATGTCACGTACTGGTACGTGGCAGCCATTAAGGGGGAAGTATGGAGCGAACTGACAGATTGAGCTCGCTCCATACACAGCAGGTGACGGCTGTGTTACACAGCCGACACCTCACTGCTATGGGCGGAATCAAAGATCACTTTGATTTCACCCATTTAACACCTTAAATACGCGGATCAATTGCGACCGCAGCATTTACATTTAGAATCAGGGGGCGCTCCCTCAAACACACCATCGCGCCACCCTGCGGCACCATGAGACGTTTACAGTGGCTGTTATAAAGGCCCCAGCTCTGCCATCTTTGTACTCCTCCGGCAGGGCTTCAAAGGAGACTGTCAGAATGACGATATACTGGAATACATTAGTATTGCAGTATATCATGCAAGCGATCCAATGATCGTTGCTTCAAGTCCCCTAGGGGGACTAATAAAAAAATAAGTAAAAAGCAGTTAAATAAAGATTTTTATAATGCTCCACTGATGTGGAGGCTCGACCTTCCAATTCAACTTCTATTGGCCATTTGCCTTATTGAAGTGACCGCTGCAACTAATTCCCTATGTATTTAGCCCTGGGAAATCCGCGGCACGCCGTCATTAGCCCCGATACCCCTGAAGACGCTGCATCTGCAGTGAAACATGTCGGGGGGCTTTCTTGAAATTTTAATAATTGTTAACTGCTGACCTCTGATACTGAACCTTGGTCTGAGTGCGGCGTGCTGCAGCCGCTGACACTCTGTATCTCCTTGCTGGTACACATTGCACTACGCTGGTCAATGTTAGCAGTGGACATGAACGTTTTAATTTCTAAGTAGTGTGTCTCTCTCTAATAGCCTACTAAAAAATTTTGTTATTTTACTTTGCTTATAGTTGTTAAAAAGGGCCTTTTTGCAGGCAGGCATCCATTCCTACTATTTCTCAAACTAGAGACTCTAATGTACTTGTCTTGTTGCTCAGTTGTGCAGCGGGGCCTCCCACTTCTCTTTCTACTCTGGTTAGAGCCTGTTTGTACTGTCCTCTGAAGGGAGTAGTACACACCGTTGTAGGAAATCTTCAGTTTCTTGGCAATTTCTCGCATGGAATAGCCTTCATTTCTAAGAACAAGAATAGACTGTCTAGTTTCACATGAAAGCTCTCTTTTTCTAGCCATTTTGAGAGTTTAATCGAACCCACAAATGTAATGCTCCAGATTCTCAACTAGCTTAAAGGAAGGTCAGTTTTATAGCTCCTCTAAACAGCAAAACTGTTTACAGCGGTGCTAACATAATTGCACAAGGGGGTTTCAAGTGTTTTCTAATCATCCATTAGCCTTCTAACACAGTTAGCAAACACAATGTACCATTAGAACACTGGAGTGATGGTTGCTGGAAATGGGCCTCTATACACCTATGTAGATATTGCATTAAAAACCAGACAATTGCAGCTAGAATAGTCATTTAGCACATTAACAATGTATAGAGTGTATTTCTGATTAATGTTATCTTCATTGAAAAATGTAATGACGGGGGTGGGGAGACAGACAAGTGAGCCCTAATCTACCCACCACTCAGTCCCTGCCTACTTGCAACGACCAGCCCTAGGCGACGGGGTACAACTGGGTGACGGTCCCTACGCTCAAGAAGTGCACGACAGACAAACAGACAAGGGTACACAGAGCTAGTGGGTGAAAGGGGCAGTTGCCCACGGCAACACCGTGAGCAACAAGAGAAGTGAACAAGCCGAGTCTAACCAGGAGAGTACGAGGTGCCAAACGCAGAGCAGGAGAGTAGTCAGCAAGCCGGGGTCAATATGAAGCAAGGACAATGGTACAAGAAGCTGCAGCCGGGCCAGGAAACCAAACGAGAAGAATCACAAGCAAAGGAGGAACAGGAAAGGCAGGTATAAATAGACAGAGGGCGGGAGTTAGCTCCGTCTGGCCAGGCTGTGATAGGTTCTCCCACTCCTAAGCCTGCCACCCTGAGTGGTGGAAGATGGAGTCAGTCTCACAGACATAGAAGCAGGTGCAGACTGATTATCTATGGGCTTTAACCCCAAAGCTGTGCCTGGCAGATCCTTTACAAAAAAAACTGCTTTTCTTTCAAAAATAAGGAAATTTCTAAGTGACCCTAAACTTTTGAACGGGTGTATGTGTGTATGTATATGTGTGTGTATATATATATATATATATATATATATATATATATATATATGTATGTGTGTATATATATATATATATATACATATACAGTGAAGGAAATAAGTATTTGATCCCTTGCTGATTTTGTAAGTTTGCCCACTGTCAAAGACATGAACAGTGTAGAATTTTTAGGCTAGGTTAATTTTACCAGTGAGAGATAGATTACATTAAAAAAAAAAAGAAAATCACATAGTCAAAATGATATATATTTATTTGCATTGTGCACAGAGAAATAAGTATTTGATCCCTTTGGCAAACAAGCACAGCAGTCATACGTTTTTTGTAGTTGATGATGAGGTTTGCACACGTTAGATGGAATTTTGGCCCACTCCTTTGCAGATCATCTGTAAATCATTAAGATTTCGAGGCTGTTGCTTGGCAACTCGGATCTTCAGCTCCCTCCATAAGTTTTCGATGGGATGAAGGTCTGGAGACTGTTTCGGGTCATTGACGTGCTGGAAGACCCAGCCACGAGCCATTTTTAATGTCCTGGTGGAGGGAAGGAGGTAGTCACTCAGGATTTGACGGTACATGACTCCACCGCATCAATGGGAGAATGGATGAAGTAGTCCTATGCGCTTAGCAGAGAAACACCCCCAAAACATAATGTTTCCACCTCCATGCTTGACAGTGGGGACGGTGTTCTTTGGGTCATAGGCAGCATTTCTCTTCCTCCAAACACGGCGAGTTGAGTTAATGCCAAAGAGCTCAATTTTAGTCTCATCTGACCACAGCATCTTCTCCCAATCACTCTTAGAATCATCCAGATGTTCATTTGCAAACTTCAGACGGGCCTGTACATGTGCCTTCTTGAGCAGGGTGACCTTTCGGGCACTGCAGTATTTTAATCCATTACGGCGTAATGTGTTACCAATGGTTTTCTTGGTGACTGTGGTCCCAGCTGCCTTGAGATCATTAACAAGTTCCCCCTGTGTAGTTTTCGGCTGAGCTCTCACCTTCCTCAGGATCAAGGATACCCCATGAGGTGAGATTTTGCATGGAGCCCCAGATCGATGTCGATTGACAGTCATTTTGTATGTCTTCCATTTTCTTACTATTGCACCAACAGTTGTCTCCTTCTCACCCAGCGTCTTACTTATGGTTTTGTAGCCCATTCCAGCCTTGTGCAGGTCTATGATCTTGTCCTTGACATCCTTAGAAAGCTCTTTGGTCTTGCCCATGTTGTAGAGGTTAGAGTCAGACTGATTAATTGAGTCTGTGGACAGGAGTCTTTTATACATGTGACCATTTAAGACAGCTGTCTTTAATGCAGACACCAAGTTGATTTGGAGCGTGTAACTGGTCTGGAGGAGGCTGAACTCTTAATGGTTGGTAGGGGATCAAATACTTATTTCTCTGTGCACAATGCAAATAAATATATATAATTTTGACAATGTGATTTTCTTTTTTTTTTTTTATATATATATATATATATATATATAATCTATCTCTCACTGGTAAAATTAACCTAGCCTAAAAATTCTAGACTGTTCATGTCTTTGACAGTGGGCAAACTTACAAAATCAGCAAGGGATCAAATACTTATTTCCTTCACTGTGTGTGTGTGTGTGTGTGTGTGTGTGTGTGTGTGTGTGTGTTATATATGTGTGTGTGTGTATTGTTCAGTTTTAGGCTTGGGGCTACACGGCGACTTTATACACAAAGATCCAGCTTTGGAAAATTTGCTTTCCAAAAATCCAGTTTACGCGCCATTCATTTTAAGCTCTGCCTTGCGCCCAGCGTGTATGAAATGCACACATATTTGTTATCGTTGAAGTCGGCACAAAATTGACAAATATGTATTCAGGTGTGTTTGCCCAGTGGCATGCATTAGATGTAAAAAAAGGCCACCTCAATTCACGTATTTGGGGGAAAAAAATGGCAGTTTTATTTTTTTTCCTTGACTGATGGAAAAAATTGAGAGGACTAGAATCTTTTATGTCACTAAACACATACCTGGGGGGGGGGGGTCTAATTTCTTAAAAAGAGTAATTTTGGGGGGTGTTGACAGTGTTTTGGCACTTCACAACATCGGAATGGTCGTATGGTGTCCGCAAACCAGTTTTCGTACGAGTGCTACTTCCTCTTCATTTCCCTCACTTGCTCACACTGTGAATCGCTGACACGTCCGTGTCGGCGATTCAGTGTGAGAAAGTGACCGGAATGAAGGGGAAACAGCACTCGTACGAGCGGCTGCAACCCCTTCAAAACAGCTGATTAGCGGGGGTCCCGGGTGTCGGACCCCAGCCCATCAGCAAGAAACTAACATTAAACTTACCACCTCTTCGGCAGCAGGTCCTCACTCCAAGTGTCGGGATGCTGTGCGCAGTGCATAGCATCGTGACGTTATGCGCTGCGCATAGCGCTGTGATGTCAGAACCTCTGATGCGCTCCAGGAAGAGGAGGGGTAAGTACTGTCAGTTACCATAGTAACAGGGGCCCGTGTAGTTTATTACATAGGCCCCAGTTACTATAGTAACTTTTCATTGATGTGGTGCGGGGGGCTGCGGGCCCCCCTGGCTTCTGGGCCCGGTCGCAATTGCGACCGCTGCGACCTCTATAGCTACACCACTGCTGACAACGCTCCGGCAAGGATCAGAAGGGCTGGGGCCTTCTTATAGACCAGGAAATCATGTGGTTGATAATGATGATTGTTTTACAGGTGCGTGCGCTGGCCCTTTAAGAGCGGGCACGAGCGTGCGCGCGCACCCTACGGGACACCGTAGACCGGAGCGGAAGAGAGCGCTGGTGTCTCCTAGGAAGGAGATGGGGACCAGCGCTCACGGATCCATGGCTGCGGCTGTCGGGAATTGAGTAAACTCGACGGACTGTGGCCATGGACGCTACATATACCTTGTTTATAATACTGTGCACCATGTAGTGCCAGTGTATTCAATCCATATTAAGTTACTATGTGTATTGCGATACACTGATTCCATACTGTGATTATTTACTGTATTCTGTATTTGGTGTATTTTATATCGAAGTGCGATTACTGTGTGTATAATAAATGATATTTTATTTACTATACAGTTTTATACACTTGGTAGCAAAGCAAATGGATAAAGGTAGGAGAAACTAGGCATAACCCTAGTGACCCAGATATAAAGGAGGTAGTAAGAGTGGGCGACACTAGCCAGTGCACCCCACTAGTATACCAGCCCTTTAACAGGATGCATGATAATATTTGATCACGTGGGGCATCCCCAGAATATAGAGATTAAGAAGAGAATCTGCTTTTATTTTGTCCAGAGACAAATTTTAAATAGATATTGTATATTCTGTTCTTCCTCCATACGAAAGGTAATGAGCAGACAAATGTCGGTAACAGGGATTGTTACCTCTGTTGTGCCTCCATAGGAAAGGTAGAGACCAAAATAGGTAAGGTCGTCCTTTCTATAGAAAATAACCTTCCCAATTTCTTCTTAATGAAGGTATACCTCAGATTCCTTTCGAAACTCACTCCCTTATTTTTTTTAATTTATCTATCTGGGCAACCATGATTGTGATAGCTCGTTCCTGGAAATCCTCTTCTTTCCTTGATTTAATTAAAGCAAGTAAATGTGGATCACGGTGATTGATCACTTATCCAGCATGCTTCGTGATAAAGTTTCACAATTTGTCCAAATCTGGCAGCCACGGATAACTTATTCTTTTTAAGACCTTGATTAGTATTTGATCCATAACTATTCTCATGGGTGACTATCTCTTTGTCCTCTTTGTCTCGTCTATCGTTCTTGTCTCTGTTTCATTCCCCTTTGACCTCACGTGTTTTTTTTTTTTTTTTTTTATTCCAGCCTTTAGGGCTTAATAAACGTAGCCGCTGAATAGCTGTTTTATTGGGAAATGTGCAGAAGAAACAATTAGAGGGAAAAGTAGTTTTTTCAAGAGGAGGAGGACTAGGTTTCTCTACATGGATATTCTTGTTAATTTGAGATCTGCATACTTGACTTTCTTTTACTATGCAAAAGTAATCTAAAAAAACTAAGCCCTTGAATGCAATTTTTTGTTTCTGAAATTTGCTTATTAAAATATTATATTTTAAGTAATTCTGAATCCCTTCCTAGGCAGCAGTAGATGTTTATTACATGTAACATGCAGGGAAATGGTACATACAGACTGCTGGAGGTTGAGGAAGACACTAAAATGACATATTACAAAGTTTTATGTATTTATATCCACTACTGTAAAAACTTGATTTTCTTTTGTGTTTCCCCTAGGGGTTCAGCTTGGGCAACTACAATATCCCACTGGGCAATGGCCATTTCTCTGTTTACATACATAAATGTGAAAAAATTACACGTCCCAACGTGGGGAGGTATGTTTACAATTGCAAACATAGTAATAAATGCTTTACGTATATAGGTACATAGATCGCATTCCATAGAATGTTTTTACAGCCATTTAGTCACTTACTGAAAAAAGCCAAACTTACTCACAATGGCAGATACACACACCAAACCACATGAGGATGCATATATCTTTTCAGGATGCAGCCAGGCCTTGTAATGCTGGGGGAGAATGGTGTGCCAGCACGTTGTGTGGTAGACTTATAATGTGATGGGCAGCCTGCTTTATCTAATAGTTTGGGTGTAACTAATAGGCTGTATGCCAGCACAGTTCACTACATGTAACCTTGTGACTAGCACATTTATGGAAGCTATGTCTGTGTGCAATGGTAATACTAAGCAGCCACCCCCTCTTGAATAGTAGGCATGAGAGTGTCTGTTCATCAGTATTTTTGCACTTGTGTCACAATCTAGGGGTATGTGGACCCACTAGGCTGCTCCGCCGTAGCGGAGAGGTAGCTGTCCAAGTCGCAGTCTATGCAAAGTCTATACAAAAGTTCGTAGCACAAGGGTACCTGAGATAGTCCGGACAGTGGCACAGGCTTAGGCAGGGATGGGACTAGATGTGTCCGGTAGCGCCAAATGTGGTGGATGATACCAGGAGTGGCAGATGACTCCAGGCGTGGTGTATAACAACTGGCGTGGCAGGTGACACCGGACAAATTGTATAACCGCAGACGACACAGCACGACTCCTACACTAGAAAGGCTCAGGAACAAAACAACTAAGGGACCATTTTCAATATGAAGGGCAAGGCAAGGAGTGGAAGGGCAGAGCCTTTTTTTATAGTCCAGGATGATCAGGGATAGAAAAGGGAATTTTTAACAGGTGCGCAAGCTGGCTCTTTAAAGCCGGGACCGAGTGAGTTCGTGCACACTAACATGAAGAGTAGGGCTGGCGTCTCCTAGGAGGGAGACACTGGCAGGATGGCAGCGGTCTTTGTTCACGGCCGTCGAAAGTTAAGAAATGGCGGTAGTCCACGACCACGGCCGTGACACTGTGAAATCTCCCTCTATGAGAGGCATTGTAGTCTGTCTGCATCTTCATGTGGGTTAGTGTGCGTATCTGCCATTCTGAGTAAGTTTTTGGTTTTTTTCAGTGATTTTAAAATTAATATTGCTGATTTTTGTGATTAATTTAGTCACTTACTTTGATAATAATTATAACTTGATCAATTCAGACCTAAAAGTGACTTTTAATGTGGCACTGGCATAGGATGACATGTTTCTTTGTGTCATTTGAGCAATTGCAGATGTCACACCATATACTGAAAACTGTCTTTTACTGATATCTTCAGTTTCGCCACGCTATATGTACCCAATTTTCGAAGCTTTGTCCATCCATCTATAAGTGATATTTCTGGGCTCATGGGCTGTTTTTAGAATTTAGGCTACGTGACTTTTTTTAATAAAGGTTATTTTCATTATTAGGCATTATGTTAATCGAACAATTCAATACCTTCTGTAAGTAGTGTGGAAAATAGGGTTAGTTGCCTTATAGTGAAAATTGGGGTTACCTGTAATTTTGCTATCCTTGAGTCCAAAGGCAGCGCCGACAGGTAGTTAAGCCTCACATTAACCCCATCCTAGGACCAGCCCACCTAGATACAATAAAACCAACTATTAGCATGATTAACTGACCAGGCTATAAGAGGACCTCCCTCTTTTACAATCACTGTGAAATAATAAATAGACACGAATTACAGCGACAAAATAACTTTATTGGGAGAGTATTATGTGCTGCCTTCGGACTCAAGGAAATCAAGATTCCAGGTAACCCCAATTTTCACTTTCCAATTTTATCCTGAGCAGCACCGACGGGATGCATGTAGCCAAAGAAAAGGGGGGTGGTATTAAGAATTCATAGATGAAATTAGACTGCCATTGCCAAAGGCTGAACTCCTTGCAGTGTTGTGAAGCCGGTAATGCCTTACGAAGGTGGAAGAAGACCACAAAGCAGCATTGCAGATGTCAGTCAAGGACACTTGAGCATTCTACGCCAATGAAGTAGCTTTAGAACGTGTGGAATGAGTTTTGATAGGAAATGGAGAAGAGGAATCTTCAAGTTTGTAGGCTTCTAAGATAGCAGATTTTGGCCATCTCGTCAAAGCATCTTTTTTAGCCTACTGGCCCTTCCTAGGACCTACTAAGAGCACAAACAGGTTTTCTGTCGCTCTAAAGGGCTCGGTTTTGTGCAGATAGATCTAATTTGCCGTTTTAACATCCACGCCCAGTCTCTTGGCTGAAGTTATAGTGGTAAGAAAGAGAACTTTGCAAGAAAGTTATTTAAGGTCTGAGTTCATCAAAGATTCAAATGGAGATATTTTTTTTTTTTTTTAGGACAAGAAGAGTCAGGTCCCATACAGGAACATGCAGATATGCATCCTTCAGGTCCATGGAAGCCATGACTTGACCTTTGCTGAAGTTCTGACGTTACTGATCTTATATGCCATCTGCATCCTGGCTTGCGAATGGGAAAAAATCTTGAATAGTCCCCTGGGCCATATTCTCTGATAGGGGCTCTGGAACCAGTTCCATTCTCCAGAAAGTTTTGAACTAGGGAAAGGAGGTGGGGGTCTTCTTGATCGTTGATCTGGAATCTTTCTTAAGATTGATGGTGGAACTCGAGAGCATAGCCTTGTTCTATTATCTGTAGTACCCACTTGTCTGAGGTAATAGGTGGCCAGACATGATAGAACGCCAACAACCGACCACCTACTGATCATCTTCTGGCGTCAGAACTCTGATTTCGATGGACCTGGCTCGTCCGACTTCTTCTTAGACTTATATGCAAAAAATCCTCTGAGTCTTTCGCTCTGTTTTGCCCTGGTCATTTCTCCTCCTGATTCCAGGTCTGGAGAACGAGTCAAATCTACACCCTTGAAAAAAATATGGGTCGAAACCACTTGTTCTCTTGAGGAAAAAATAGCTCTTTTCCTTCTTTATGAGCCTCAAGCATCTTATCCAGCTTTTGCTCAAAAAGTTTGCCAGGTTCCAGGGGTATGGCATAAAAATTGTTTGGATCCCAAATCACCTATGCATGGCCTTAGCCAAATTGCTCTGCAGGCAGAATTTAGCAAGAGCGATGTTCTTGGCTGCTCCTGTTAAGACATCCACAGGAAAGTCAGACAATCAGCAGCTAGCTTCAGAAAGTAGAGTTGGTCTAACAATTAACATCTGGAAACACCTGATTCAATATCCCTACCCAGATAGCTGAACCAGATCGTCGTTCACGATATGCAGGTGCAGTCGCCATGGCAGCAAGTCCACAATATGATTTTTTTAAGGATAGTGTCTGCCTTCCTCTCCATAGGATCTTTTAAAAATTAGGAATCCTCCGCTGAAAAAAAACTACTTTTTGTTCAGTCTTGTAACGGCCGTATCAACGATCGCTGGATTTTCCCAGGATTTCGCAACAGAAGGATCTAGTTTATAAACTGTCCTGAATCTGGAGCCTACATCAAAGCCCTTTACAGGATGCTTCCAATCTTTTTGTACAATACTGGAGAGTACAGAATTTCCCGGAAGAACACAGCTCTTTTTCTTGTTCAACATAACTAGTTTTCTTGGTTTCCATAATTCTCTTTACTTTATCAGTTTCTCTGCATTCTCTTTCTTAAAGGAACAGTGTCATCACAAATTATTTTTTTATATGTTAAAGATGTTAGTGCTTTATTAAAAACGTTTATATTCATTTGTGTGTTTGTGTTTTACTTTTTCTTATTTTTACACTTTTTCTTCCCTATGGGGGCTGCCATTTTTTGTTCCATTTCTGTGTGTGTCGATTAACGACACATACAGACATGGAATACGGCAGCCACAGTCCCATAGGGACTGCGAACGGCTCCCGTCCCATTGACTGCTGTGTACGGCGTCTGTGTGGGAACTGCGCATGCGCCGCTCCCACACAGTCCTATTCGAAATTGGCGCCGTCCGGCGCCATTTTCCTGTGGACCGGAAGTCGCGGCCGGACAGTAATATTACTACTTCCGGTCGCGGCTTCCGGATTTGTGCACTTGCACCAGCGGCAGCAAACGGAGCGGACGGGCCGGAGGGAGCCGCGGCGGCAGGAGCAGGTAAGAGATTTCAATGTATGTTCGTGTTTGTGTGTGTTTACTACTGTATGTAAACCTACTACACTGTGGGTTAGCTCAAAAAATGGCGACACACAGTGTAGGAGGTTACATCGTTCAAACCCCTCGTTTATCCCGGCACTAGCCAGGATAAAGGAGGGGGGGATGCTGAGAGCTCACTAGAGCGAGGGCTTTTAACCCAATGTTGCAATGCTGCAATTTTGGGAACAGCTCCATCTAGTGACCAAAAATGGGTAGTATTATAAATTAGAAATAATTTATAATATTACATGGACTCGTGCAAAAAATAAAAAAAATTTGAACAATGTTTAATCACCCACACACTAAATGTTTAATTTTTTTTAAAAAAACATGTTTTTCTGGCAACACATTCCCTTTAATAAGGAATTATCTTCAGAGATTGCTGAATCAGAGTCTGAGTCAGATTCTCCAATTTCACCCTCTGATTGACTAGATAGAGATCATGAAGAGGAGACAGGTCGAGGTCTTAGATCTCTGAGGAAGATACAAAAGCTTTAAAGAGACATTGTCATGATTTTTTTTTTTTAATTTTGTGTTTTTATTTATTAAAATATTGACTATTTAATTTTTTACAGTTTTTATTGACACTTCCTTACTGTACTGGGGGCTACCATGTTTTATTTCATTTGTATGTGTCTCTTAACGACACATACACAGATGGAATACGGCAGCACAGGGCATAGGACACAATGAACGGGAGCCGTTCATTGCTTCTGCTATCTGGCTCTGTAATGCGCAGATGTAGTTCACACAGCAGAGAAGCTGGTTTGTAGAGAGATAGCAGGCGCCATTATGAAGACCGGCAGCCCTGCAGGTAAGGTGTGTGTGTGTGTCTCTGTCCCTCTCTCTCACAGACCCCCGCACTCGTGACCCCCCCCCTTGTCGCTAGATGTATTGTTATCGCGGACTGTGATCGGGTGAGGAGGTGAGGTATCGGTCAGCAGGAGGTCAGGGAGGAGACTGTCAGCAGCAGATGGTTATTCCTATCACAGAGTGGTGTGACAGTCTCCTCTACTGCGGAGGAGACTGTCGGCAAGATTGTATGGTGATGCTGGAGGAGACTGTCAGCAAGATTGAATGGATACGCTGGAGAAGACTGTCATCAAGATTGTATGGTGATGCTGGAGGAGACTGTCGGCAAGATTGAATGGATACGCTGGAGAAGACTGTCAGCAAGATTGGGTGGGGACGCTGGAGGAGACTGTCAGCAGGATGGATGGATAAAGTCATTTAGCAAAGGAGGCATGTAAAATGTGCAAAAAAAAAAACGTGTCAAATACACGCAGTGTGAACCTGTCAACTGAAAAGTCATTCACTTCACTTTTATCATTCTAAGGGTATGTTCGCACGCAGTGTGTTAAGCTGTTTTTCGGGCCGTCAACATCCCGAAAAACGGCTGAAAAATTGGAAGCAGAACGCCTCCAAACATCTGCCCATTGGTTTCAATGGGAAATACGGCATTATGTTCCGACGGGGCGTTTTTTCCGCGCCCGTTTTCCAAAAACGGCACGTAAAAAGACGCCTGCCAAAAAGAAGTGCATATCACTTCTTGGGACGTTTTTGGAGCCGTTTTTAATTGCCTCTATAGAAAAACCGCTCCAGAAACAGCCCTAAAAAACGCAGCCAAAAACGAGTTTGATTAAAAAATGGCTGAAAATCAGGAGCTTTTTTCCCTTTGTTTAGTAAGCGTGTGAACATACCCTTAGCCTTTTTGGCGTGTCCTATAGCTTCTGCCAGCTGCCATTTGTACAATCACACCCAAAATGGCAGCCGGACACTGCTTAGCAATTTGAAGACACCTTTTCCTGGCTTGTAGGAGGGGGGGTGAGATTCCCTCCCACATTTATGGCAGCTGTGAGTCAGGTTGCTTTGCCTTACTCACCTTGCTGTAATTCTGGGAAGTGCTCCCTCTGGTGGCCAACATAGGAAAACATGTCAAATTATTATTTAATTTGTAATACTTTCCACCATGTGGAAGAAAAAAAATATACAGCAAAAAACTTAAAAAATAGAAATAAGTAACTTACTTAAAAAAAAGGTTTAATTCGCAACACATTCCCTTTTAAACCTGGAAAAAAATTGTTAGTGCTTCCTGATTGGTGACTGAAGCTTCCTCCTCTTGTGAAGAACAATTTATACAGATGGTAAAGGTGAAGACATCTGGAAGTGGTTGCAGACAGCTGATACATAATCTGTGCTTTCTCTTCTGCTTCTTTTTCCCTGTAGGTGGAGGAGAAGTGAAGCGAGGTAAGTATCTTTCAGACCAATGAGAACAATCCTGACATGTTTCAGATGTGCAGTCATCAGGCAAAGGCTGTTGGCATGAGGAATATGTTCTGGGTTTCCTCTTATGCAATCTTTTACGTCCACTGCTGTGGCGTGACACCTAGGTAAAAACACATCCAGGTATTCGCAAGCAAGTATAAGAGATAATAAATGCAGCAGCAGGGATCACAACCAATGCATCTGCAAAACAAGCACCTTATTCTGCAAGAGTCCGACTGCCAGGCACAAAGGGCACTGGACTGCAGACATAGCCCCCTTAAGGCCTCGTGCACACTTCCAACACCGTTTTCACGGCCGTTTTTGACGGCTCCGTGTGCCTGTTTTAGCGGCCGTGTGCACTCCGTGTTTCCGTTTCCGAGCATGGTACTGTCCAGGGTGCTGATAGAGTTAATGGGCAGCACTGATCGGCGGTAACTCTTTCAGCACTCTGGACAGTACCATGCTCGGCGCTCGGAAAATACAATTTTAATGAAATAAAAAATAAAAAAAAATAAGTTCATACTTACTTTCCTCCTGTCCGACCTCCAGCGATGACGTTTCATCCATGTCATCGCTGCAGCCAATCACAGGCTGTAGTGGCGGTTACGCATGTCAGGATGACGTCAGAAGGCCGGCCTCCAGGGATGACGCTTCATCCCACGTGACCGCCTCTGCAGCCAATCGCAGGCTGTCGCGTCATACAGGAAGGTCGGACTGGAGGAAGAAGAGGGACTCGTCACCAAGACAACGACGGGGTACGTATGAAATGCTTTTTATTTTATTTTTAATCAGCAGCCTCTTTTCTCTATCAGGGATTGATAGAGACAAGTGGCTGCCGATTAGTGTAATATATCTGTAATGTATTTCTGTCCGCCCAGCTGTTGCTAGGCAACGGCTCCGTCACACGGATGCCTTCCGTGTGCCTTCAGGTTTTTTGACGGCCCCATTGACTTACATGGGCCTCACGGTCACAGAATCTCGGACCAAAGTAGGACATGCTCTACTTTGTATCGGAACGGAGCAACGGGACTGTAAAAAAAAACTGAAGTGTGCATGGCCCCATTGAAATGAATGGGTCAGGGTGCTAGCCGTCAGATAAACATACAAATAGAAATTACATTTGATACTTTGCCAGATGGGTATCTTGGCTGAAACAACTTCCAGAAGGCATTAAGGAATCCGAACATCCTTACAGGGCTGCTATATACAGGAACGCATCTGCCAGTCCACCGGTAACCAAATCCTCAACCATATAGGAAGCATAAAATGTATGTATGTATGTATGTATGTATGTATGTATGTATGTATGTATTTATTTATATGAACCACAGGCAGGAACCAGGATTTTAAAAAACACATAATAAAAGAAAAGAAAATACCCCCTTCAGGGTGGCCTTCCATGGAGCAGTAATGAGGACAATAACAAAATACAGTGACTTGAAAGGATGGAGGTCCTGTCATAGCCTGGTCAGTTAATCATGCTAATTGTTTTTATTGTATCTAGGTGGGCTGGTCCTAGGATGGAGTTAAAGTGAGGTTTTACTTCGCTGCTGCCGGGGATGAAGTAGGAAAGGCAAATTTTTGTTTTGTCATAAAATTTACTTGCCACTTAACTAGGGCAAATATTTTTTGTTTTTCTTTGTTTTTTGTTTATGGTATTAGTGATTAGATGAGAATTCCTGCAGCCATGTTTTAAACTCTAGTGGGAAGCCTTTCCAGATGTGTAAAAGCAAAAAGGTGACCAACTCTGGGAACTTGAGCATTTTATACATATTTTTTGGTCCATGTAGTATTTGTTTGCACTTCCATGCTTAGATGTTGAGAAGAAACATTTTGAAAAACTGTTGTAAAATTTTTCAGGGTGGTCCATAGATTGTCTTCAGGAATGGGGGCCATTTATGAACCTGGCCATCCCCAGTATGCTAATGATATGCATTAAGTGGTGGAGCTTAGAAATTGGTGGCTTTTTAGCAGGTAAGCTTGCATATAGTTTTATAATTTGCGATATATTTAGCATTATTGCTTTGGAATATAAGGTGTTAGCCTCTAAATCAATGTAGACCACTAGAATATACTCCCTAACCCCTGAACCCTGAACATGTCAAAAAAATTGGGATGTAGTACATACAGGTGAGCAGTTGTAGACATGCTACCAATATGTATTATTTACCTATGCATAAGTAGAATACCTTAGCTACATATAATTAAACAAACAGGATCACCAACATGTACAGGGTATTTCAAAACATGAGTTGACAAAAAAAGTATAATTTTATGCTCACAATAGTTTTTCATTTAATCCCATTCACAAATTATTAAATTTATTTTATGGTTTTGAGACTCCATGTATGGTTAGGAAATTGCAAAAAATTACTATTTATATTATAAATTTAATTTAAAAAATCAGAGCAGAACATTTAAGGGAATTTAGATTCTGAACAGTGGCCCTTAACTACTTTTAGCAGACTGGAAGCTGCTTGTGATAGTATCTGTGACCTCTGGTGTTATTTCTAAACACAATCTCGCCACCTTTCCACAGACTACTGTATCCCCCTGCCACAGATGCTGCTATCCCACATAGATGTTTCTGTTAATGCTGAAACAACATTTTCATATAAATATTTTATTTTAGGAATTATCGGTGTGATACAACTTGGAGGTCAGGCTATAATGATGGAGCTGGTAACAGTGGCTTCTATGGTAAGTTACCCCTTATGTTATGTTTAACACTTAATAATGGTTATACATAACATCATTTTGTTATTGGAATTGTTCCCTCTTTGCTCTGGTGATACAGCAATAATAAAGAAGTTTAAAATGTATGTACATTACCCACAGCCTCCCCAATCATTCCTTTATGAACAGAGGGCTGTTTATGACCGCTATGCCTGCTCCATCATAGGCTGTGTGTGGCTGTGTGTGTGTGTGTGTGTGTGTGTGTGTGTGTGTGTGTATGTGTGTGTGTGTATATATACTACCTGATCGTCTGTCGGCAGCACACAAATGAGATGTTATCTCCCTAGGTGTAATTAGAAGAGAACAGGTTAACAAGCAATAGCCAATTAACTAGTAATGCAAGGACCTCCTATATAAGGCCCAGAGAAACCCCACCTCCTTGTATTTTTATTTCTCTTCATGTTTAGATGATTACTGGTAGGACTCCTTTAGAGTCCTTATTTAGTTCTTTCTTTCTTCCTTCCTTCCTTCTTTATCTATCATGCCGGGCTGTATACCAGAAGAGTTTCAGGTCCCTCGTCCCGAAGAGCCATTATGCCCCCCTTTTTTTTTTTTTTCTTAGATTTAATGTAAAGTCTATGGCTGTGCATGCATCTGCTGCACCTGTGTGTGTCTAACTGTTATATTGGACACACAAATAACCAGTGTCCTGCTTGGGCAGCCGTACATGGTTTTCCCTTCTCTATGCACTTCCTGGGAATCGTGCAAAGAAGGTGCCGGTGTTTGACCATCTGACCCCGGGAAAAGACGGCACATGCACAATCTCGCTTGCCGTGAGATTACGCCATCTAAGGTAATCCCTTGCTTGTTCCCATATCGCATGTGTGGGATGTAGTCGCAGTCTGGGCTTGGACGCGTGCATACATGGGATTTCGGAGGATATTTCAACTTTGGCGCTAAGTGTTTGATTACGTCATTGCCTAAACAGCAGAATCCTCGGTTCCTGCAATGTGAGTAGTGTCCCTATGGGAGTCTGATGGTCACCTGTGGAAAAAGTTTGATGTATTTACTGTGGGTACTATACATTATAAACCGTGGCTGTTGCTCTTTTGTTACCAAAACTCTTAGTCTATACTTACAGAGTTTGGTTTTCTGGGCTCTATTTCCACTTCTATGTTGCATGTTCATAGCAGGTGTTGCCTCATTATCCTAATGGCTCTCTCTCTGTTTTCTGCTAGATGTCCTCCTCCAGACATTTCAGTGGAAAAAGAGAAAATCTAGACCTAGAATATGTGAGAAATGCAGCCAGCCCCTGTCTGAAAATGCAGCATTAAATATATGTTCTATATGTTGTGACACAGAGGAACAGGATCCTCAGAGAGAAGAAGCACAATCCTTCTTGTCTTGGTTTAAAGAGCAACTTTCCTCCACATTTAAAGGGGTTAAATCTTCTCATAAAAAGAGTAAGCATAACAGAGCCAGAGCAACTTCCCCATCATCCTCTAGTGTATCCCTATCATCTGAAGGGGAATATATTTCTATTGATGAATACTCATGATCCTGGGGATCTTTTTCTTCTCAAGAAAGAGAATTTTCCCCCTCTCGTTAAAGCGGTAAAAGCCACTATGGAGTGTAAAAGACCCAAAGGATAAGTGTAAAAAAGACCAGCACTTTTACTTTCCTATCACTAAAGATAAAGGTTTTCCTTGCCACTCTGTCCTCACTGAGTGCAGAGACAGTGGACTAAGCCGGGAAAAAGATCTGAACAAAGTGCAAGGTTTAAATCCACCTATAAAATGGATTCTCATTATGTGGATCAGTGGGACTCTGTACCAAAAATAGATGCCAAGCGCTCTAAAGAATCCATATTCCCATCAGCAGCTTCTACCCTGCTTCCAGACCCTATGGAAAGGAAGGCGGATGGGTTATTAAAAAAACAAAAACCTATTTAGCTGGAGCTGCTTCATGTAAAGTGGCTTTCTCTGCAGTTCCAGTGGCTAGAGCCGTACGTGTGTGGTTAAGCCAGTTAACCCAAGATTTAGAGGATGGGGTGCCTAGAGATGACATTTTGGAGTCACTACCTCTCATTAAAAATGTGTCTGAATTTCTTTGTGATGCTCCACTTGATATTCTTAAAAATTCATCTAAAGCAATGTCTGCCGCTAATTCAGCCAGAAGAGCCCTATGGCTAAAACTCTGGAATGGGGATAATCCTGCCAAGACAAATTGTTGTAATTTGCCTTTTCAGTCAGGTAATCTGTTTGGTCCACAGTTGAAAGCTCTTGCGGATGGGAATGGTCAGTCCTTTCCTCAAACGAAAAGACCTAATCCCAGTTTTAGGTCCTTTTCGTTTTCAAATAAAGAGGTCCCCAAAATTCAGAAAGCATTCCAGAATAAGCAGTGGCAGTCCGGACCTCACCAAAACAAACCCGGGTAACTTCAAAAAGAAGCAGAACCCAAAACCCAATGATTTATGACGCCAGAGCTGTAAAAGCGCAGGTGGGAGGAAGACTACATATTTTTTTGACTATTTGGTCAAAGACCTCCTCAGACGAGTGGGTGTCCTCCACAATTCAAAGGGGGTACTCACTAGAATTCAAACGCTTCCCACCGGACAAATTTTTCATCAATCAAGCAACTCCAGTATTGATTGATCTGGTTCAAGAATTTATAAATAAAAGAGCCTTGGAATTAGTCCCATCCAAACAAAAAGGGAAAAGGAATATATTCCAGAATTTTTTCTTGTCCCAAAACCACACAAAAAAATGGCACCTAATTATAGATACACATTGCATATCTAAACAAGTTCTTGACAAAAAAATAAAATAAATTCAAGATGGAAACTATTCGATCTGTCCTTGCCATTCTTCAGTTTATGGACAGTTTATGGCATCCATAGATCTAACAGATGCATATCTACATGTTCCCATCTTACAAAGCCACTGGAAATAACTCCGGATAACCATCCAGAACAAGTCACAAACTCTTCACTACCAATTCAAGTGTCGCCCGTTCGGCAGCACCTCGGGTGTTCACCAAAATTGTGGTAGTTCTCACTGCAGCTCTTCGTCTCCAAGGGGTAACAGTGATTCCATATCTAGATGACTGGCTGATTTGTCTCCCTCTCCAAAGAAGATCTAATTCTCCATCTTCAAGTTACTGACAGCTCTGAAAGATCATGGGTTCCTGATAAATCAGGAGAAATCTCAACTCACTCCGGTCTAGGAGATAAAGTTCTTAGGGTTCCTGATCAACTCCCAATTTATGTCCCTAAGATTATCTGTAGAAAGGAGAAGAAGAATTGTGACAGAAGTGACTCACTTAATCTCAGGCCGCAGAGTCTCTATCCGGTCATCCATGAGGGTACTGGGGCTGTTAACATCATCCATAGACGCAGTTCCATGGGCCAGAGCCTACATAAGATGTTTACAATCGAACATACTGGCCCTATGGAACAAGAACCTGACAAGTCTAGACAAAGTCATCTCTCAAAATCATTGGATCCAACATTTATGGTCACCTCAGGAGAAGTCTTTCATCCAACCTAAGAGAATTGAAAGTGGTCAAGCTAGCACTTCATCATTTTCACTCTGTCCTTCACAATCGCAATGTCCTGGTCCAGACAGACAACCTGGCATCAGTCTACTATATAAACAAACAGGGTGGCACGAGGAGTCATCAACTTTCCAAAGAGTGCAGAGGTATAATGACATGGTCCGAATCCAATCTTCTGAATATTCCGCAGTTCATATCCGGGATTCTCTCAACCACCAAGCAGTCTGGCTAAGTCGGAACACTCTACATTCAGGAGAATGGAGCCTGAATCCAGAGATATTCAGATAGATCACCATGAGAATGGGAGTACCAGATCTAGACGTGATGGAATTATGGGACAACACGAAAAAAAAAAAGTTTGTTCTCTGTCCCCAATAGGTCACACAGTAGCCATAGACGGACTGTCGATCAGTTGGTCAAACAAGTTGATCTATGTCTTCCCGCCTCTTCCTCTAATTCAGAAAGTCCTCAGGAAAATCTTAGACGAGAAAGCAGAAGGCATCGCAGTGATACCTTTCTGGCCACGCCGGGCTTGGTTTTCTCTCGCATTATATCTTTCGAGAGGCAGATACTGGAAACTGCCAGCCCATCAAGACCTCCTCATCTAGAAAGGTTACTTTCACCAACAGGTCTGCAACTTACATCTGTCGGCTTGGAGACTGTTTTAGGTACTCCCGCTCAATCAGGCCTGTCAGAAGTGGTCATTAAAACACTACTTGCGGCTAGAAAACCAGCCACCATTTCTGTGTACAATAGAGTCTGGAATATCTATAAAAACTGGCTTTCTCAAACTCCGTCTCTATGGACGTTCTCGCATCCCTTCTTCAATTTCTCCAAACAGGTTTCAACAAAGGCCTTAAATACAACACGCTGAAGGTGCACTTCACAGCCATAAATGCTCAATTAGAATCAAAATTTTCTAATTCGGCTCCGATCCGTAGATTCTTCAAAGCTATAAGAAATCTAAAACCTGAGGTTCATAATCCTGTTCCTTCGTGAGATTTGTCCTTGGGCCTCCAAGCATTAATAGGTCCTCCGTTTGAACCTATTCTTCAAGCTAGCCTGAAACACATATCCTTCAAAGCCCTATTCTTCGTGGCAATCACGTCGGCAAAGAGAGTAGGAGAACTGCAGGCCCTGTCATGCAAAGAGCCATATCTTCGCATATTACATGACTGCATCATCCTTCAAACTCTTCCATATTTCAGAACTAAAATTCCTTCTGCGTCACACATTGAACAGGAAATCTTCCTAGCTGTCTTTTTTCCTGAACCAGAATTCGATCATCAAACCTCTCTACATACTCTGGATGTGAAAAGAGCAGTGCTCTCATACCTTCAGACGACTCAACCATTCAGAATCCTTATTCTTACAATTTCATGGCAAAGCCAAAGGCCAAAAACCAGTAAAGCTACCCTGGCTAGGTGGATAAAAGATACCATCAGTCTGTTATTTTCTGTCCGGGCAGACTGCTCCAATCCATGTAAGAGCTCACTCCACTCGTTTTACTGCAACCTCATGGGCAGAATTTAGTCGTATGCCCTTAGAACAGATCTGCAAAGCAGCAACTTGGGCATCACCTTCAACCTTCCCTCAGGGTCCCCTATCCCTATCACCAATTGTTAGTGATCCCATCGATTATAGAATTGATAACCGTTATGACTCAGTATGAACTGCAAACATTTGAAAATAAAGTCAATAAACTGAGAATCACCTTGTATACCATGTAACTAACGTCTAACAGCCTGTAAACCCGATATCTCTGGCAGCCCCATAGAAAGTGAGTGGAGCGGTGGCCTAAAGAGATGGCCAGGTAAGCCTATACTCGGGATTGGTGGGGGTGATAAAGATCAATTATCAGAAAACCCCTTTAATGTATAACCCGTATATAAGCTGAAATGTAGTAATAACTTTACTGTGTGTATGTCATTCCTTTGTAGTCCATGCAAATGTAACTGTTATTTTATGTGATTTGTTTGAATAATTAAAGTTTGATACTGTTCAATATAAGGGAGCAAGGTTCGTGATACCATAGGGCCTTGACAAAGCGTGGGAACACGTGAAACAGCTGTAGGCTGTACCTGTCTTTTATGCATCCCGTGACCTTGCATGGAATAAAGAATATTATTGCTTAAAGTAGTGAATGCCAGAATTATCTTTTCCTCTTGGACTACTATATTTTTTGGTTCACATGATCAAGTTTACTACACTTTTGTCCACTGTATTATTATTGCATCGGGAGTACCATAATTATATGGTATTGCTTTTCCCTAACAGTTTCCAATCGGTTTGAGTGCAGCTGCTAGTGTAAGGATAGGAAATGCATTAGGAGCCGGAAAAGCTGAGCAAGCAAAGAAATCAAGTAAAATTGTTCTTATTTTTGGAGGTAAGCACCTTTTGATCAAGTCAATACCAGAACTCAAAACTAAGTGTATAGAAATGGTAAAATAAGAAAAAAGAGCAAAATAGAGGGAAAGTAAAAAACTGTAAATTTTTTTTTAAAAAGGATCTATCTTAAAAAAAACGATCTCTAGGTGCCTGGGCCAAAGGCAACAAAAGATACCAGTATTATAAATGGCACATGGTAGGTGGGGACCTTACAGAAATTGCATAGGGGCCCAGGAGCACCCTCGAAAATGTATTTTACAATATATGATGCAAGGCTAAATCTTCTACACTGTGAGCTATAATATTGCTACTAAAGAAGGGAACAAGGGAATTCCGAAATGCGCCCACCCTCTTACATTACATATTTTTGCCTCTTCTATATTATATAGTTGATTTTATTCCACTCTTTTAATGGATTATTTTAAAGGGGTTTTCCCATCAGAGACATTTATGACATATGCACAGGATAAATCCCACCTCTCGGACCCCCACCTATCTCTAGAATGGAGCTCCCTAAACCCTGTTCTGACGCTCTGTTGCGGCTGAAGTGTGTGATTTCCGACTATGAGGAAGAAAACAGTGTAGCTCACTGAGCTACGCTGTTTCCGTAACTCCCATAGTAGTGAATGTCCGTTACGGAAGCAACGTAGCATGCAAACTACGCACTTTCCGTAACTATCATTCAGCTCTATGGGACTTATGGAAACAGCGTAGTTCAGCAAGCTGCGCTGTTTTCTTGTTCATGGTCGGAAATCACACGTCCTACACTTCTCTTCATTCATGTTCTGCTGTACAGCGTGATCTCGCAACATTAACTTTACCGGAGTGTCGGGAGAATGAAAAGACATCGTCTCCTGGCTGGGGGCGATCTCTTTTCATTCTCCCGACGCTTCGGGAGTAAGTGACAGCACAGCTGAACATGAATGAACAGAAGTGTATTACACTGATTGGTCAGCATCATCCACTTCTCTTTACTACGCCCACTTGATAAAAAGTAAAAAAATGCCCACTTGGTCATTAAGAACAAATTTGCAGAACACTTAAAATGCTCATAACTTTTCTCAAAAATAAAAGTTTTTTAAAAAAAACAACACATTACTTATCTACATTAAAGTGCCCATTTGATTAGGTAGAAGATAGGGCAGTTATAAACTGGTGACAGAGCCTCTTTAACCCCATCGCGCTCAGCGACGTACTATTCCGTCGCGCTAAGTGCGTCATTCACGTTCAGCGCCAGGATAGTACGTCCAGGGTAAAATGCATCGCCATTTTCCACCAGCGTGTCATCGAGCTGTGATGCCTGCTGTTTCCGACAGGCAGGCTATCACAGCTCATTGTGCAAGGATCAATCATAGTGGTCCCGCCTTCACGATCGCTGCTATTGGTTAGTTAGTGACGACCGACCAATAGCAGCGATCGCATACGTAATTTCCTGCTCTGACCTCAGATCCTTCCGCACCAGCTCTCTGTTGGAGTTAGTTAGTTGAACAGAGCGGTTGTGGAGATAGTCATTCAGAGCAGTTAGAAAAAATAACAACAAATATATAATTTACTTTTTTTGCTTTTACCAACTTGTATCCACTTCCCACTCCTGTCCTGGTGTTCCCCTTGTCACCCACGTTTTTGGTCAGTGATCTCTATCACTGACCACTTTTGAGTCCTCAGGGCCACATCTTGGTCCCTGGGGATTATTCTTTTTTTTTTTTTTTTATAAAATATAATAAAAACAAAAAAAGTCAGTTTAGAAAGTCAGCAGATAGTTTAGTATTAGGGTTAGTTTGTGTCAGGGAACCGACAAAAAGTGTAGTTAGGTATAGTGTCAGGGAATTTAGCATCAGGAATCAGTCACGGTTACGTTTTAGCATCAGGAATCCGTCACCATAGTTAGGTTTAGCGTTAGGGATCCATCACTGTAGTTAGGTTTAGCGTCAGGGAAGTTCACATAAAATCAGTTGTTGGCCCCATGAAAGCTCGAAATAATCTAGATAGGTTTAGTGTCAGGCACCCGTCACCATAGTTAGGTTTAGCATCAGGAAAGCTCAGAATAATCTTGGTAGGTTTAGTGTCAGGAAATCGTTGCCGTAGTTAAGTTTAGTGTCAGGGAAGTTAACATAAAATCTAGTTCGGTTTAGTGTTAGGAACCCTTGCCCTAGTTAGGTTTAGTGTTAGGGAAGTCCACTCATTCTATAAAAACAAAAAAGAAATATATATATATATATATATATATATATATATATATATATATATATCTATACACACACACACACAAATGCACCGTGTTCCAAATTATTATGCACATTGGATTTAAGTGTCAAACATTTAATTAGCTTTTTAATGAAACTCATGGATGGTATTGTGTCTTAGGGCTCTTTGGATCATTGTAATCAATCTCAGACACCTGTGATAATTAGTTTGCCAGGTGTGCCCAATCAAAGGAAAACTACTTAAGAAGGACGTTCCACATTATTAAGCAGGCCACCGGTTTCAAGCAATATGGGAAAGATAAAGGATCTCTCTGCTGACGAAATAGTGCAATACCTTGGACAAGGTATGAAAACATTGGATATTTCAAGAAAACTTAAGCGTGATCATCGTACTGTGAAAAGATTTGTGGCTGATTCAGAGCACAGACGGGTTAGTTCAGATAAAGGCATAATGAGGAAGGTTTCTGCCAGACAAATTAATAGGATTAGGAGAGCAGCTGCTAAAATGCAATTGCAAAGCAGCAAACAGGTATTTGAAGTAGCTGGTGCCTCTGGAGTCCCGCAAACCTCAAGGTGTAGGATCCTCCAGAGGTTTGCAAGTGTGCATAAAGCTATTATTCGGCCACCCCTAAACAATGCTCACAAGCAGAAACGAATGCAGTGGGCTCAAATACATGAAGACTAATTTTCAAACCGTGTTTACTGATGAGTGGCGTGCAACCCTGGATGGTCCAGATGAATGGAGTAGTGGATGGTTGGTGAATGGCCACCATGTCCCAACAAGGCTGCGACGTCAGCAAGGAAGTGGCGGAGTCATGTTTTGGGCTGGAATCGTGGGGAGAGAGCTGGTAGGCCCCTTTAGGGTCCCTGACGGTGTGAAAATGACCTCTGCAAAGTACATAGAGTTTATGACTGACCACTTTCTTCCGTGGTACAAAAAGAAGAACCGTGCCTTCCTTAGCAAAATTATCTTCATGCATGACAATGCACCATCTCATGCTGCAAAGAATACCTCTGTCATTGGCTGCTATGGGCATAAAAGGAGAGAAACTCATCGTGTGGCCCCTATGTTCCCTTAACCTCAACCCTATTGAGAACCTTTAGAGCATCCTCAAGCAAAATATTGATGAGGGTGGGAGGCAGTTGACATCAAAACAGAAGCTCTGGGAGGTTATTCTGACATCCTGCAAAGCTATTCAAGCAGAAACTGTCCAAATACTCACAAATTCAATGGATGCTAGAATTGTGAAGGTGATATCAAAGAAGGGGTCCTATGTTAACATGTAACTTGGCCTGCTAAGTTTTTTTTGATTGAAAGCGCTTTTGATTTCTGTAAATATGACCTCCTGATGCTGCAAATTCAACAAATTACCATTTTAGTTCTCTTTACAACCTTTAAAATGTTTTGGTCTCTGTTGTGCATAATAATTTGAAACCGTTCATTTTGAGTTTTTTACTTCTAAAAAAAAATCTGTTATCATTCAGAGATTTGTTCAATAAAATTCGCATTATACTCCAACGGTTGATGGCTTGAGGATTATACGGACTATCATTTGCATCGACTATTTAGGAAAATCGGCGAAAATTAACATTTGCATAATAATTTGGAATGCAGTGTATATAACAAAGAACCCCACATCATTTTATGCCCAATCCCACAGTTGGACTCCTGTAGACGCAGCAGAGTTGGGCAAGTTCTGGGGACTGCTCTTGAGCATGGGGCTTCTGAAAAAGCCGTCCATTAGGACCTACTGGAGTACAGACATGTTATACCACACCCCGATGTACCGCATGGCCATGTCCAGGATGCGTTATGAGGCAATACTTTGCTTCTTACATACAGCTGAATATGAGCAATGCCCACTCCGAGATGACCCCAGTTTTGACCGTTTTTATAAACTGAGACCCCTGTTAGACCATTTCAGTGCCCGGTTTGCCCAAGCATACACCCCCGAGAAGTGTATTTCTATTGATAAGTCCCTGGTACATTCTAAAGGGAGGCCTCAATTCCGCCAGTACCTGCCGAGTAAGAGGGCAATGTATGGCGTGAAGATGTATAAGCTGTGCGATCGTGCATCAGGGTATATGTACAAATTTAGGATATATGAAGGGAAGGACACCAGTTTTCAGCCCCCAGAATGCCCCCCCTTACTGGGAATTAATGCAAAAAAGATGAATGTCTTAAAGGGTTATTCCCAAGTTGAGTCCAAATTTATATATATATATATATATATATATATATATATATTCTAAACTGAAATGAAATTAAAAAAAAAATTGCTGTTAAAAATTTGTACAAATTAATTCCCTAACTACTTTTTTTTTACACTTGATAACTCAGCTAGTGCTGGTTATCTTTTAGAAAAAGGGGCGTGAGCGGCTTTATGTTAATCAAGCCGCTCTGCAGTGTGCGCGCTCCCGACGTTGCTAGATACTGTAGTTCTAGCAACATCGGTAGAATGTTTGTCTCAACAAGGCATGGTAAGCCTGGTTGTGACGAACACACCGTGAATTTCAACCGCACGCAACCCTTCTCTGAAACACTCTTCACCCCGTTGAAGCAGGCCACTTCTCCCCCTCTAGCTAAGCTGCCCCCCCCCCCCCATGTAATATGTTTAGCCGCCACACCGGTCCTGCATCAGTACCCGGCGAACCACACAAAAGATAAAAACAAAAACTCACCGAAGACGTTCCTACAGTAGATCTAGACGGTTCCGTCACTTTCCATCTTACTGCTATTTGGCGCCGCTCGCATTCACAGTAACCATGCGTTGTGGCGCAGATGACGTAATTCTATCACGCTCACGTGATTACGTCATCTGCGCCCACCGCTTTATTATGGTGAGCGGCGCAAAGTAGCAGTAAGTGACAGGACCGTTCAGATCTTCGTGGAAACGTCTTATGTGAGGTTTTGTTTTTTCCTTTTTTCTTTTTATTGGAGCGAAGTCACCAAACCTGGGAGCATAGATAACGGACGAAGTACTGTATGTATGTATGTATGTATGTATGTATGTATGTAAGATCTATGTATGGCCATGTATGATACTGTCTGCTGGGGCCCTGTATCTAAGCCAACTTTGTGGTAGGCTTCTATACATGGTATAACAGTCAGTATCACACATGGGCCTGAATCTAAGCCTACGACATGTTTTATTCACTTTTTTTATGTTTGTTTTTTTTTTTACAGTTTTGGTCGTTGGATGACGTCGGTTTCGAAGACTACTTTCATGACGGCTCTTTTTTTCTACAATAAAATGGTTAATGAGGGTTGTGTTGGGGGTGCTTTATTTCAATAAAATATTTTATCTATATCTGTCTTTTCTTAAACTTTTATTACTACCGCTTTAGTAATGGCGGCTGTCTGACAATGTCGATTACTAAGGCGGGGCTTAGTGTTATTCGGTGCAGAGGCTAACACTAACCCCCATTATTACCCCGATACCCACCACCACCAGGGGTGCCGGGAAGAGCCAGGTACGATCCAGTACCCGACCATCTGTTGTGAAACAGTGGCCCTTCCCACCCTTGTAATGCTAGGCTGCTGCTGCTGCTGTGTTGCATCTGGCTGGTTATGAAAAATCCCTCCACATCATTTTTTTTTAATTTATTTAATTTTTTGGAAATATTTTTTAGACATGGGGTTCCACCCAATTTATCATAACCAGCCACATACAACACAGCAGCAGCAACCCAGCATTACAAGGGTGGAAAGGGCCACTGTTTTTGGCCCTTTCCAGCCTCCTAATACCAGCCTGCGGTCGCCCCAGTTCCCGACCATCGCTACAAATGGTTGGGTACTGGATCGTACTCCTCTCTTCCCAACAACACTGTTGGCGGTGGGTACTGGGGTAATAATGGGGGTTAGTCTTAGCCTCTGCACCAGCTAACACTAAGTACCGCCTAAGTAATGGACGTTGTCAATCAGTCAGCGTCCATTACTAAAGTGGTAGAAATAAAACTTTCAAGGAAAATACACAGATATAGATACAAAATTTTATTGAAATAAAGCACCCTCAACACAAGAAGAAAGCGCCGTCATCGAAGTAGTCCTCGAATCCAACATAGTCCAACAACTGAATCTGTAAAAAAAAAAATGGGGCAGCTATGTTGGGCATTATATTGTATGGGGGCATACATACCCCATAGTAGCCTTATGTAATGGGGCACAGCAGACCGTAATCTTATACAGTATAAGATTTGTGTCTGCTGTGCACCTGTATCTAAGCCTAACTTTTTGTTAGCTTAGATACTTGATATAACACCCATGTACCCTGTATATAAGCCTACCACATGTGTTATAAATTTTGTATTTGTGTGTGTGTTTGTGCTTTTTAGAACATTTTGGTTGCTTGACTAAGTTGGGTTCGAGGACTACTTCAGTAACGCAATTTTGTTTTCTAAAGGGAAAGTGTAGTGATCAAATTATTTTTTAAAAAACTTAGATTTTAATACAAATCATTTTTAGGTTTTTTGCTGTATTCTGCAAAAAAAGTAAAAAAAAGGGATAGCACAAGGAATCCTTTCACAAAAGAATGCTTCAGGCCTAATTTATATATTTTAATCAGGTCACGCTGGACCTATTGTACTACGTAGTATATTAGGTGGACTACTGCAATGATCTACGATTTTTGTTGAAATAAAATGGTTAGCAGGGATTCTGTGGTAGATTATTTATTTCAATAAAGTTTTGGAATGTCTGTTAGTTTTATACTTTATTAGCGCATGCATAATGACAGTTGTATTTTTGACGACGTCCATTAGGCTAGCCGTAAACGGCTATTACCCCAGTATCAACCTCCACTACGGTTATCGGGAAGAGCCTGGTGCGATCCAGTGATGGTGGACCACTGGGGCGGACGCAGGCTGGTGTTATTAGCCTGGGAATGGACAAAACCAGTGGCCCTTCCCACCCGTGTAATGCCAGGCTGCTGCTGCTGTGTTGTATCTGGCTGGTTATTAAAAATGTGGGGGACCCCACGTCTATTGTTAAATTTGTTAATTTAATTTAAAAAAAACGACGTGGGGTCCCCCTCATTTTCATAACCAGCCAGATACAACACAGCAACAGCAGCCTAGAATTACAAGGGTGGGAAGGTCCACTGTTTTTGGCCCTTCCCAGCCTCATAATACCGGCCTGCGGCCGCCCCAGTGCCCTGCCGTCGCAACAGATGGTTGGGTACTGGATCGTACCAAGCTCTTCCCGGCACCCCTGGTGGCGGGTACTGGGGTAATAATGGGTGGTTAGTGCTAGCCTCTGCACTGGCTAACACTAAGCCCCGCCTTAATAATGGACGCTGTCAATCAGCCAACTGTCATTATCTAGGCACTAATAAAGTTTAAAAAAAAAACACTTTTTTTTTTATTGAAATAAGAAATCCGGCACAAAACCCTGGTTAACAATTTTATTACAATTTTTGAGAAAACGTAGATCTACGCAGAAGTCCAATTGGTTCAGCAAAATCTGCAACAAAATAAAAATAGTTATCAATGTGAACAATACCAATACTTCTACTCCCCTACACACCTATACACCCCCACCACACACAAACACCCCCCCCCCACCACACACAAACACCCCCCCCACCACACACAAACACCCCCCCCCCCACACACACAAACACCCCCCCCCCCACACACAAACACCCCCCCACACACACACACACCCCCCCACATACATATACACAAACACCCACATACATATACACACATACACATTGTCCAAAAAAATAAACAGGTCGTGTATGCAAGCATATAATCTTTTATACGTAGATACACTTGCCTTGATAATATTTCACACATTGGCAATTGTATCTAAGCATGAAAATTTTTTCTGATTACATACACCGAACAGCTGATGTTTTTCAAACTGTCCAGTGTATGTAATATTTCAGCATAATAAGTACAGTTGTACATGTAGTACCTTCAGCGGACCGCATACTTCTCATCACGACTGCTCCTCATGACTTGCCCTGCATCTACTGCGTATGCGCCGATATGGGCCAATATGCGCATTCATGTGATAAATGACATCCTCTACTAAGGACGGAGAGGATATCCTTGCGCATGTGCGGCCACCGCAAAAGGTAAATAGCGGTGGCCGGATCCTTAGACAACGAGCTATAAACAAAGAGGGACTGACTGCGACTTCGATCAAGAATAGCACGAAAACTACATCGCTGGGCTACAAACAGGTAATTAGAAAAATTATTAACTTTAGAAGGGTGAGCTTAATAGCTAGATTTTTGTAGATGGGAATAACCCTTTAAGGGGTGTAGTTTTTAAAATGGGTTAACTTCTTGGGGGTTTGAACTGTACTGGTACCTCTAGGGCTCTGCAAATGTGACATGGCACCTGAAAACCAATCCAGCAAAATCTGGACTCCAAAGAACACATAACGCTCCTTCCATTCTGAGCCCTCCCACGGGCCCAAACGGCAGTTTATCACCACAAATGGGGTATTGCCACACTCCGTAGGAATTGGGCAACAAAATGTGCTATTTTATTCCTTGTAAAAATAAGAAATTTTGAGCCAAAATTTACATATTATTGGAAAATATTTCGGGTTTTTAATTCACAGCCCAATTCAAAGTTCTGTGGAACAACTGTGGGGTCTAAATAGTCACAACACCTATAAATGAATACCTTGAGGGGTATAGTTTCCAAAATGGGGTCACTTTAGGGGGGTTTCTACTGTTTATAGATATGTTATATGTTCTAATAAAAAAGAGGCCCCAAAATGCACTAGGTCCTTCTTTACTTCTGAGGCCTGTGTTTTAGTCTACTTGCACACTAGGGCAACATGTGGGGTATTTCTTAAAACCGCAGATTCTGGTAATACATATTTGCTAGTGTTTCTCTGGTTAAACCTGTGTTACAGAAAAAAAATGGATTAATATTGAATTTCTGCAAGAAAAATGAAATTTGCAAATTTCACCTCCACTTTGCTTTAATTCCTGTGAAACGCCTAAAGGGTTAAAAAAAACTTTCACATTGGTTTTGTTCTAAGCCTTGTAACGTCCTATAAAAGAATGTTCAAAAAAATTATGCCAACATAAAGTAGACGTATGGGAAATATTAATTAGTAACTATTTTGTGTGGTATAACCATCTGCCTTACAAGCAGATACATTGAAATTAAAAAATATGCTAATATTTCAAAATTTTCCCTAAATTTTCCCATTTAAAAAAAATAAACACTCGATTGTGTCGACACAATTTTACGACTAACATAAAGCCCAATGTGTCACGAGAAAACCATCTCCGAATCGCTTGGATAGGTAAAAGCATTCAGAATTTATTACCACATAAAGTGAAATGTGTCCGATTTGAAAAATTGTCTCTTAGCCTTAAGGCCCAAACTAGGCTGCGTCCTTTAAGGGGTTAAGCATATATTTTTATTCATGATTACTACCGAACCGTTTTGTGGTTACATTTTAAAGCTCCTGGGACATATACCGAACAAATTCATAGGCCCCCATTCACCCAGTGAATGCCAAAAGGCTGTCCTTTTAACACATGACATGGCTGGTATGCGTAGGCATACTTTTTTTTTTTATGCTGTATAGAATAGTGTAGTAGAAAAGAGGGTGAGAAACTACTGTGAATTGTATAAGTGATTATATACAAACAATCTTCAGAAGAGTGAGTCTGCAATTGACCATATATATCATCCAGTTATTTGTTTGGTATATTTGGTTTGTTACAAAATGACTGTTTATGGTACATTATTAATCGTGCTCATCACAGAAATGCTCATTATTTGTAGATCATATGACTTTACTAATGAACTATACAATATGGCCAAATGTATGCAAGACACCTGATTATCACACCTACAGTATGAGATCGTTGGACATCCCATTCCAAAACCATGGGCTTTAATATTAAGTTGGGCCTCCTTTTACAGCTACAACCACCTCCATTCTTTTAGGAAGGCTTTCCACAAGATTTTGGAATGTATCTGTGGGAGTTTGTGCCTATTCGGACAAAATGTATTATTAATAATAATATTTTATTATTAATACAGTTTTTAAGCAAACCATTGTATTTTTCTATTTTTATATGACTCTAAAGTTGATTGTGTTGGTTTAAAAAAATATTAAATAGCTTTATATTTTTTCTTTTTATTTCTCAGTATTATCTGGTTTGATTGTCGGTTGTTCTTTAGCTGCATTGAAGAATGTAATTGGCTATGTTTTTACAACCGATAGGTGGGTAAAATTGAAGAATTTAACAAGTGTATACATTAGACGAAATACATGAAATTGACTTGAAAAGAAGGATGTGTATTGTGTGCTGATTTTTTTTTTTTTCTTCAGGGATATTCTCATCTTGGTTTCACAGATTATGCTCATATTTGCTCCAATTCACCTCTGTGATGCAACAAATGTAAGTATACACATGAACAGCAACTTTATATATAAAGAGAAAATTATATGTAAATTGTGCTAGAACTGGTCCATTTTTATAAAAGCTCCATTTCATGTTTAGAATCGGACTATGTTATTTGCTGCTAATTGCAAATGATTAATTATTTGTTTAACCTTGCTAGTTGAAGAAATGTAGCCTAGTCTCTTATGACGTATAAAAACTGTGTTGCAGATTTCCTGTGCAGGAATATTAAGGGGATTAGGAAAACAAAAAATTGGAGCTATTACTAATTTCATCGGCTACTATGTTATTGGTCTCCCACTTGGAATTTCACTGATGTTTCTAGTGAAACTTGGAATCATAGGTGAGATCACAAGCTTATGAATGTTTACACGTGTGTGTGTGTGTGTGTGTTTGCTTTGAAGTCCGACAATATATAAAGACAAAAATGTATGTAATTGCAATAATTTATTAAACAGCAATTTGTTTATTGAACAAAAAAATTTATTTACTTTGAACAATTCCATCAGCTTTTAGTGAGAGTTCACACGCGACAGATTTGTTGCAGACCTATCTGCTACTGAAAATCAGTTCTATTCATCTGAACAGAGCTTGCAGAAATCCATGCACCTGCTGCAGAAATGGCTCCATTCAAATGTATGGAGCCGATTTTCAGTCGAAAAAACCTGCCATGTTTGAACTTGGGCGTCATGTACACGACTATATTCATGTGTACAGTCCGGGATTCTGGCACGGACGGCCCGAGGAGTGTCATCCCTGGGTCGTCCGCAATCACGGACCGTGCACATACAAGATGTGCATTGACTTTAAGGAGCCCGGACCGCAAATGCGGCCCATAAAATAACTGTGGAAACAACGGTAGTGTGCATTGGCCCATAGGATAGAATGTGTCTTCTACTATCCGCTATTGATAGTATGTGGACCGTAATGCATGGTCGTGTGCATGAGGCCCTGCCATTATCTTTATATATTTTGAATAAAGCTCAAATATTGATGTTTCCCCATAAGTTAAAAAATAAAAGGCTTTGGTTTGCCACCATGACTGTACAGTATATCCAATACTCTAATTGCTCCCTTTACAAGTGTCTGTCCTCCCAGCTTAGCCAATAAAAGTTCTTGGGCCCTCAACCTACCATGTCCCATTTGAAATACTGCTGCCTTCTTATGTTGTAGAGGAGCCTTTGGGCCGCCCCAGTCACCAGGTGCAACTGCGACCTTTACTGCCCCTATATCTTTGCCCCCGGGTGAGCTGGACTCTCCACTGTACAACGTGCAATAAATTCATCAACATGGTGCACGCCATTTTTATAAATATGCTGTAGTCTTACAACAACGCCAGGTTGGTTGAAAAGAGTTGGAAACCTCCATAGCCCCGCTCATTTTTCCAAAACATTAATCTGTGTGGGAAAATGTGGCGCAGAGGCTTCGTAAATGGGGTCTTCGGCATAAACTGCTTATTTTTCAATGTGTTTACTCCAAGAAAATGGCAAAAATATATTCAGAAATCTGCCCGAGTGTTTACAGATGAATCACTGGGGTAGGACTAGTGTTTAATTAAAACATGACTTCTACTTGTAGAATATAAAAAAAATGTGCATACATATGCACACCAAAGACAATATACAATATGGGAGAGACTAAATAATTCCATTGGTTGTTCTTGCAACAGGGAGAAAGAAACATGTGTTGATCTATGTCTTTAGTGTGCGTATGTATGCACATTTTTTTATATTCTACAAGTTGAAGTTATATTTTAATTAATCTCTAGTCCTACACCAGTGATTCATTTGCCAATATAAGTGTAGTACGCAATACTGTAAGCAAGCCTCTGGTGAAAGGTTTCCAAATTCACCATCTATATCCAATGTTTACAGACACAGAAATGTAAAATCTATTCTACTGACATCTCCTACTGTGAAGTACAGGTCAAATAAAGAATGACTAACAAAAAGAGGCAAAATGTATTATTTTGCATTGGACTGTGAGTAGTTTTCTTGTGTGTTTTTGTCATGCTATCACATTTTAATAACTGTTGATATCTATAACCTTTTTATAATAGGCTTACTAACAATGTATTCTATCAATCTAACTCCAATATTCCTTCGATCAAATATTTCTTCCAAATTTCTGCGCAAGGCTTCCTTGTTTTATCATACTTACCAAGGTTATATTTTCCTGGACTTCAATAACTGCTAAAGGCAGATTCCATTCAAAACTATTCTCGCTACCCTGATTCTTCACCCCACCGACAAGCTCATTTCTGAGAATGAGCTGACAGTGATATTCAAGTGTTTAAAGACTAGATTTGCTTTAACACAGGAATTTCTTCCTTGAGACAATAGGCGTAGGGCTATTCTGTCCAAGACTTTTGCTTGTCTTTGTGGTCCTTCCCTAAGTACTCACTTTCTAATATAGTTAATCCATTGGGGATAGAGAATCCCTAAATGTCAATATGCCCTGCAAGAATGGTGGCATTTGCTTGGTGATTTATATATTACAAAGTGACTTTATTTATAAAAAGAGGGCACACATAGGCAGGGGCTTGGGCAAAAATATTAATAATTTAACATACTGTATTAATAGTACTGAGTTACTGCGGAAGAAATAATTCTTAGCTTTGGACTCTTGTATTCTGTTTTGCTTATAACAATAAATACATTTAAGAGCCCCTTTAGAATACAAATTACTAGTGGAAAAATAAACACATATTGCTAGTGTATATGATTATACCTAATGCTGATCCTCTTGGCAATACTTCATACAATGTGTAATCTTCTTTTATTTTCAAGCACCATTAATTCCATGGCATTGTACATAGGAAATACAAAAAGGTTTAAACACATAACATGAGACCATAAAAACAAAGTACAATAAACATGATCATGCTGAATAACAGACTAGTACAGGAGAGAGGACCCTGCCCGCGAGGGATTACATTCTACAAGGGGAGCTAAGGGTAGAAGCTATTCATCTGGTGGTGTAGTGGTGGCACAGTTAATGCAGGTTGTAAGCTTTTCTAAAGATGTGGCTTTTCAGGTCTTTACATTTTTAAACAAATTATTCCTTCAAGGTGTTTTTAGGTGTCTTTTAGGTCTTTTCACTCCTCTCTGTTATTATGCTTCTTGCTTTAAACATACTGTAATAAACCTGTTTTTGAACTTGTTTTTCAAGGGTTATGGACTGGGCTAATATGTCCAGTGGTCCTGCAGACCTGCATCTATGTGCCATATATTTTTCGTGTTGATTGGAATCTGATGTGTGAAGAGGTAATTACTGTGTTAGATTAAAAGAAAAGTTGTTTGTGCTGCCTGTGTTGGAGCACTTCTTGGGAAACCCCAGGAGGTAATAGGAGAGCAAAATATTAAACCTTTCTCATATATATATATATATATATGTTCTATTTTACTTAGTGCTAAAAGCTCTGGCTTTTTAAAAATAAGTGGGCTCTCCACATGCAGCAGTGAGCAGTCAAAGTCTCACAAGATTTTGACTGCTTTGTGAGTCTTCCTTCTTCTGAACTGTGAGGGGGGAAAACTGTTAGGCCTCATGCACACGACCGTGCTCGTAATTACGAGCACGGCCGGCCACGGGCAGCCGGCCGCTTTAACGAGCCGTGCTGCCATTATAAAGCATAGCAGCACGGCCCGTAAAATGAAAAAATAGAACGTGTTCTATTTTTTTAACGGCACGGGCACCTTCCCGTGACTAACAGAAGTGTATGGGCCCGTTATTGCGGGTCGTAATTACGACCCGCAATAACGGGTGTTTTTATGGTCGTGTGCATGAGGCCTTTGTGTGTTACACATGTCCACAGTGAAGGGCTTTGCTGCTATCTTAAAGGGGTTGTCTCGGCACGGACAACTGATGACCCATTCACAGGATAGGTCATCCGTTAATGATTGGTGGGTGTCCGAAACCCGGACCCCGCACCGATCAAACGCTCTGGCCACCTCTGGGCACCGGATGTCCATGCCAGTAGCAGATGGCTCCGGCTCAGAATAGCGACCGAGCTGCAGCTCTGCTCCTATTCAAGTGAATAGGAGCAGAGCTGCAATTCTGCAGCATAGCCGCTATGCAGTGTACGGAACCATCTGCTTCCGACTCCGAACTCCGCACCAATCCACTGCCCCTGGGCGCCGGATGTTATGCAGTGTCCTGGGGATAGGTCATCAGTTGTTCGTTCCTGAACAACCCCTTTAAAGCTGGATGAAGTTATATTAGCAGCAATGTAAGATTAATTTCTGTTTGTTATGGAGGAGCAGGAGGCTGCTGGGTAATCTGAAGAGTCTCTCACTAGGAAATAGTAAATCCTGTCATAGAATCTCTCCTACTTTTTCCTCTGTGGCGGCTGGCTGTGTATGTATGTATGTATGTATGAAGTGAGAGACTGAGTATCACTTTACAATCAGTTGTCTCCTCCTCTAGCAGATTAACCATTTACAAGCTTCTGTGACCTCCTTCTCTAGCAGATTAAAGGTATTTTTACATGGGCATGTACTCTTCTTGTTAAACGAGCGCCAATGGACAATACAGCATGTTGATTGGTGCCGGCTTGCACCATTCAAACGGATCAATGAATGCAATCGTTCGTCCCCATCCATTTTTGCATCTTGTTGGCAGTCCATCCCTTGTTTAGATGTGGTGATGTGTTGCCGACCAGCAAATTTTTCTTGCCGCTATAAACATTTGATCAGCTGACGAACGGACGTTTGCAAACAGGGCAGCGATCAGCTGATAAACAGAGGGCAATGGTCGGGAACTAGTGTTGTACAATCGCTCGTTTATCCAATCGTTGGCATTTGTAAAAAGGCCTTAACCCTTTACAAGCAACTGTCGCCTGCGCTAGTAAATTAACCATTTACAAACAGCTGTATCTTCTTCCTCTAACTGTGCTGCATATTAAACAAGGAAATCTTATTACATGGCTGATTTTAAAATAACAATATTCTCCCCCGAAGAGATGTACTTCCTAAACCTTCCTTCATCCTTGCTTGGGAAAGAGAATTATCTGTAACATGGACTAAAGAAGGGGCCTCCGCTATACTTCATAATTCTCATGGCTTTTCGCGATGTGTAAAGGTTCAGGAAAACTTTCAAATTACTGACCAGGTGGTACTGCATGCAAGTTTTTCTTCACAAAATCAACATTCTCCTGGACGATCGTTGCTGGAGATGCATGGGAAAAATAGGCTCATGCCTCCATATTTGGTGGGAATACCCCTTGATTAAGCCTTTTTGGCTATAGATCCTAAATAGTATACACCAAATAACGGGGTAGAGAGCTCCCAATTTCCCAGCAGTAATATTACTCTGGGCACCATTAGCATCTTTTAAGCCCCCCAGTAAAAATCTCTCTACACACTCACTGACTACTGCAAAACACTTAATACCTCTAAAATGGAGATCTATTTCTCCTCCGAGCTAATGGGTAGATAAAGTAGATATTTGCAGATTGGAGGAATTGGCTAGTTGGTCAGACAGAAGACTTGATGCACTTGTTGCCACATGGTCGGCCTGGAGGGAACATAGAGGATTCTTATGATAATAATTTCCTTTTCTGTAGCAGATTTCCAATTTGTCTCAATATCCCACCCTATTCTTAACCCCCCTGCCCCCCCTCAACCAATTAGTCATATGACTCAATGTAATCTGGAACTTTGTATAGAGTTACTTATTTCCTGTATGATCCCTTACCCATTAGAATTTCCAGGACTTTATGTAACGATTAGTTAGGGAATCTTTAACAACATGCTAGATATATATCAACTCTGTTTTTCATATTGACTTTTCACTTTCCCTGTGTTTTCATGTCGAAAGATTTTGTGTTTTATTCGACACAAAAAGCACATTGTATAACTCTTAATATTTTATGTTTTTCTTTATCTTTCCCAAAAATTGGCTTTTTCTGTTTGTTCAAAATGTTCAATAAAGAGGATCAAAAAATATAAATAAATAAAATAAAAAAATAACAATATTCTGTATGAAGTAAAGTTTGCACTCCTGGTTAGAGGTGAGTAAATGTTTTACCTGATTTGCGTTTTGCTGATTCACCACCATTTTGTTGAGAAACAATTAATTCTCCTATTGTGTTCTACGGACTAGCAAATCGACTAAACGGCAAAGCAGATCGAATTGATTTGTTCACCCTACTCCTGGCCAGATCTGAGCACAAGGCTGCACTTTAACGTTCAGATGTTGAATAGAATTGTCTCCCTACTCACAGTTTGTACCACCCAAAGAAGAGCATCTGATCAAATTTTACTCAGAACTGACAGCTCTTTTTTTACTCACTAGATCAGCTGTGCATATTTGAAAAATAGTAATTCTCCTCTTGGGAAGTATAAACTTGTATGGATACATCTTGACATGTAGATCATAAAGACAAGACAGAGCTATACAGATTTGCAGTTGTCACCTAGTGCATTCTTGGATTGTTTCTATGCAATGACCAAGGCACATTCTATGAAATTCGATTACATGGAAACCTACAAAAGACAGCAGTGGCATTACATTCACATGGGAAACTCGTTTTTCGCTGGAGTTTTCCTTTAATTTCAATTTGTCTATTTGGAATTGGAAATGTCCTGTTGTGTTAATAGCTGCAACTGATTGGTTGCAGGCCTCTCTGATGCTTTGGCACCAAAATGTTCCCTCTTTTTAGAGCACACTGTAAAACGAAAAAAATAATTGTCTGTTTTAGTCAATCTAATTCCATATTTTTTTTTTTCTAGGCTAGAGTTAGGGCAGGAGTGGAAACAAAGAAAATTCAAGAAAGTGTCAATTCAGATGCAGCATTTGGCTCTAATGAAAATGGTAATCGTGTAATATATATATTATAATAAGCAGCTATAGATAGAAAACATTTTTGTGAAATTAAATACGGCTTATAGAATATCACTAAAAGTGATCTAATTTTGTAATATACAATAAACTGAAATGTGTTGAGTATTGATCTTGGCTTCTATGGCTGCAGAAGGGGCTGCAGTATGCATGGATGGGTAAATTAATCTTTATGTATTATGCCTAGATAGAACTCTATATGGGCAATGTGCAAGTAAACAACTGCTACTGACCCTTAGTCTCTTCCACCCAAACTAATTGGACTCATGCACGATACTCTCTGCCACAGCAACCGTACCACCCAGCATGCAGAAGCGTCTGTCCAAGCCTGATGTTAGTTCGGGCTGGAGAGTATGGCCCTGTTCACACTGAGTTTTTTTGCAGGCAGAAAAATCTGCCTCAAAATTCCTTCAGGAATCCTTGTCCGATTTTGACTTAAAGGGGTTTTCCCATCAGGAACATTTATGACATATACACAGGATATAATCCCAAAAAATTCAATATTTGAAGCAGCACAAATCCCGTTATCAGGAGCGGTGTCGCGCTGTAAAATCAGACAAACCCAGTCTGACGTAATGTAATCTTCAGAAAAAACATGGTGAACAGCAGCACACGTCTCCCAAGTTTCAATCAATAAGTTCTTTTATTGGTCAAACATCCAGTAAAAAAATAGCAACGTTTCGACCCGTGACAAGTGGAGGGTCTTTCTCAAGCCTAACACTTGTCACGGGTCGAAACGTTGCTATTTTTTTACTGGATGTTTGACCAATAAAAGAACCTACTGATTGAAACTTGGGAGACGTGTGCTGCTGTTCACCACACTTTTTCTGAAGATATCCACAGGATATGTCATAAATGTCAGATAGATACGGGTTCCACCTCTGGGACCAGAACCGATCTCTAGATCGGGGTACCCCCTAAAACCTGTTCTACCTCTCTGTTCTGGCTGATTTCCGACCATGAATAAAAAACGGCATAGCTCGCTGAGCTACGCCGTTTCCATATCTCCCTTAGTAGTAAATGGCAGTTAAGGAAGCAGCATAGCATGTGAGTTATGCTGCTTCTGTAACTGCTATTCAGTTCTATGGGACTTCCCTAAACAGAGTAGCACAGCGAGCTATGCTGTTTCCTTTTTCATGGTCGGAATTCACCTGCATCAGCCGCAACACAGAGCGGCAGAACGGGGTTTAGGGGGCCCCGTTCTAGAGATAGATTCAGGTCCCAGAGGTGGGACCCGCATCTATCTGACATTTATGACATATCCTGTGGATATGTCATAAATGTCCCTAATGGGAAATCCCCTTTAAGTCATTCATGTGTTCTGACGTGCCCATAGTGTTTGTATTACTACCCTTACTATTCCTTCTTGTTTATATATTAGGAAAAGAGTTGCATCAAGGCCTTTGTGTTCTCCTCTAAATCGGGTCCTGTCACGTTTGTAACCGCTCGTAGCACAAAAACCGCAGCAGCGGTCCGAGTGAGGCCGGTGTGTGTGCTTTGACGGGAGTGGACCAGTCCAGTCACCTGACCTCGTGTCACCCATCAGCGCCTCGTGATGCTATTGCGAAGCGCCGTTTAGTTGCTATGGCAGCCAAAGGCCTTACAATGGCTCCCAGGCCTGCTATAGCTGTATGCCTATTAGGCCGTGCTGAAGGCCCGGTCTAATAGATTGCCTGTCAGTTTATTACTGACAGGAAATAATGATTTGGTATACTAAGGCTGGGTTCACACGACCATGTTACGTCCGTAATGGACAGAACGTATTTCGGCCGCAAGTCCCGGACCGAACACGGTGCAGGGAGCCGGGCTCCTAGCATCATAGTTATGTACGATGCTAGGAGTCTCTGCCTCGCTGCAGGACAACTGTCCCGTACTGCAATCATGTTTTCAGTACGGGACAGTTGTTCCACAGAGAGGGACTACTAGCATCGTACATAACTATGATGGTAGGAGCCCGGCTCCCTGCAGTATGTTCAGTCCGGGACTTGCGGCCGAAATACGTTCCGTCCATTACGGATGTAACATGCTCATGTGAACCCAGCCTTAGTGTATACCAAAGCATTATATCTGCAAACAAACAATCGCATTGTGAAGTCCCCTAGTAGAACTGCAACATAAATTAAAAAAAGTGTAATAAAATGTATTTAAAAAAAAGTTTCACATTTTTAATAGAACAATTTTGGAGTAGATAAAAATAATAATTAAAGGGGTTATCCAAGAGTTTCCAAATTTGGAGGAAGGTAAAAAATAATAAACCCTCTCTTTGAAACGACCCCACACTTCAGCGCTGACATCCTGCTCGCCACTGCTCTGGTCCTTTAAAGTTCTAGATTTGTCACATGCTGTTCATTGGTCAGCCAATAGCTGGCTTTAGGTCACGTGCCTGTCATGGCAGCATCTCTGAATGGCACATGACCATTATACATCATGGGATGCAGCGATTATAAAAAATATTTCTTTTCATTACATCTTTTATTGTTCAAACATAAAAAAACTATACATATTTGTTATTGATCTAATCGTACTGACCCATAGAATAAAGGTGACATTTTATTAATCCTGCACAGTGACTGACACAAAATAAATACCACAAAAAAACAATGGCAGAATTGCTGTTTTTTTTTCCATTACCCCAAGAAAGAGTTAATAAGTTAATCAATAAGTTATATGCACCCCAAAACAGTGCCATTGAAAAACACAACTAATCCCTAAAAAAAAGCCTTCAAACCGCTACGTAGACGAAAAAACAAAAGTTCTAGCTCTCAGAATGCAGCAACACAAAAATGAAAAAAATCCTGTGGTCCTAAAGGCCAAAATAGGCTTGGTCCTAAACTGATTTTCCGGGACTATGATATTGATGGCCGCTCTTTAGGATAAAGCATCAATATCAGATCGGTGGGCGTCCGACCGATTAGCTGGCGCGTTCGCTGTGTCCCCTTCATTGTTTACCAGGTACAGCTTTGTAAATTTTGTTGTGGCTGTGCAGCTGACTAATGTTTAGTTCTATTCAAGTGAATGATACGATACTGAGCTGAAATACCATATGCAGCCACTACCAAATGTACAGAGCTGTGCCTGGTAAACTATGATCGGTTGGGGTGACTGGAGGTGTCGAAGTTTAGTCCACCAATATTGAAGTCCAAGGAAATCCCTATAACTGGTTCCGGTCCAGGTTATTTTGAGCCTTCAGGACCAGACACTGTTTCCCCAATTTTTCACACACGTCCGCCATAAAAAAAAATTTTGGTTTGTTGGGCTAGCAACGTGATTTTACTAAGTTTTTTTTTCCGTTAACAATGCAGGTTTCTCTTCTTATTTTTATACAAATAATTTTAAAAAATTCGGCCTTAGGGTATATTCACAAGTATTGAAAAATACGAAGCTGATTTCAAGAGTAAGCGTATTTTGCATGCGTTTTTGAGGCGTATTTTCAAAGCGTTTTGTGTAGTGTCAATGTACATTCAGCTTGTAAAACGCTTCAAGAAGTGACATGCAACTCTTTATGAGGTGTATTTTTACTAGCCATTTTTTTAATTCGGCAGAGTAAAAAAATGCAATCAAAATACAAAAAATCTTTATTATAAATAGATACAGCTGTAATGCCCACAATAAAAATACAGATACACAAGACCTATATAAAATATAACCCAAAGAGGTAGGTAGGACATAGTATGCAACAACTGTAAATCACTTGATATAAGGCACAAAAAAGTACTGGACTGTATATCCTGTACACACAGACATAGCTGTTTCAGTGCTTCTTCCACCCCTTAATGCACCATGACGCAACTCTACATCATGGTTTGCCCTGCATTAAAGGGAATGTGTCGCAAATTAAATATTTTTTTTAAGTAAGTTACTTATTTTTATTATTTTACATTTTTTGCTGTATTTTTTTTTTCTTACACATGGTGGGATGTATTAAAAATGAAATAATAATTTGACATGTTTTTCTATGTTGGTCACCAGAAGGAGCACTTCCCAGAATAACAGCAAGGTGAATAAGGGAAAGCTATCTGACTCACAGTTGCTGTAAATGTGGGAGGGTATGTTCACACGCTTACTAAAAAAACGTCTGAAAATACGGAGCTGTTTTCAAGGGAAAACCGCTCCTGATTTTCAGCCGTTTTTTAATCAAACTCTCTGTTTTCGTGGTGTTTTTTACGGCCGTTTTTTGGAGCTGTTTTTCTATAGTCAATGAAAAACGGCTCCAAAAAAAATTGACAATTTGAAAATGAGGCGTAAAAAAATGCCCAGTTGGAACAGAACGCTGTATTTCCCATTGAAATCAATGGGCAGATGTTTGTAGGCGTTCTGCTTCTGATTTTTTTCAGCCATTTTTAGAGACGTTTACGGCCCGAAAAATGGCTGAAAACGCTACGTGTGCACATACCCTAAGGCCTCATTTACATGAGCGTAATATACGCGCGTGCTTTTCACACGTGTCGTACGCACCTATATTACTCTATGGGGCAGTGCAGACAATGCGTGAATTTTGCGCAGCGCGAGTGCGTTGCGTAAAACTCACGACATGTTCTATAATCGTGCGTTTTTCGCGCATCACGCACCCATTGAAGTCAATGGGTGCGTGAAAACCACGAGGGTCGCACGGAAGCACTTCCGTGCGAACTCCGTGATTCGCACAAGAGCTGTCAAACTGAATGTAAACAGAAAAGCACCACGTGCTTTTCTGTTTACAAACATCCGAACGGAGTGTCTTATTGATGAGTGAACCGAACTTCACCGGGTTCGGCCAAACTCGTTTTGATGAACCCGGCAAAAAATGTTGCGGTACGCGACGTCAGGAGACAGTCACTGTCCAGGGTGCTGAAATAGTTAAACTGGTTCAGCACCCTGCACAGTGACTTACGATCACAATATACATGAACGTGTAAAAAAAAAAAAAATGAAGTTCTGACTTACCGATAACTCCCGGCTTCTTCCTCCAGTCTGACCTCCCGGGATGACAATTCAGTTCAAGTGACAGCTCCAGCCAATCACAGGCCAAGCACAGGCTGCAGCGGTCACATGGACTGCCGTGTCATCCAGGGAGGTGGGGCCGGATGTCAAGAGAGGCGCGTCTCCAAGGACGCGTCACCAAGGAAACGGCCGGGAAGTTCTCGGTAAGTACGAACCTTCTTCTTTTTTTTTTAAACAGGTTACTCGATATGGTGATCGGAATTCAATGTCGAGGGTGCTGAAAGAGTTACTGCCGATCAGTTAACTCTTTCAGCACCCTGGACAGTGACTGACGTCGACTAGCCTCATCTCTATGATGGCGGCTGCGCGAAAATCACGCAGCCGCGCATCATACACGGATGACACACGGAGCTGTCAAGTGCCTTTTGCGCACGCAAAACGCTGCATTTTTTGCACGCTCGTGTAAATCGGGCGTTAGAGTGATGAAAGTGAAGTGAATGACTTTTCAATTGACCGGTTCACACGGCAAGTATTTGACGTGGTTTATTTGGCACATTTTACGTGCCAAAAAACTCATGAAAAAACGATTACGCTTTTTATTTATATAATTGGTAAAGTGCGCTGTTAGTACATAAAACGCGTTGTGTAACTAAAGTGTCAAGTGAATTCCTTTGCACGTAAAACACACCAAATGTTCCCAATTATGCGCCAAAAAGCACACACAAAATGCGTAAAAAAACATGCAAAAAATGCATCAAACGCTTGATTAAGCTTCCCATTTACATCAATGGGAAAGCGAGCCATTAATAGTTTACGCCAGGGGTGTAGCTAGGGGGGGGCAGGCGGGGCATTTGCCCCGGGCTCAAGGGAAGGGGGGGCACCGAAGAGCAGCTGATCGCTGCTGACAGACTCCCCGTATGTAGGACACCTGCAGCAGCTTAGGAAGAGCCAGGAAATATAGGGCGTTCTGACTGGGGTCTGGGACAGCCATGGAGTGGACCAGTCCAGTCACCTGACCTCACGTCAGTGACATGAGATCAGATGAACTCAGGTCAGGGGACAGGTCCACTCCCGTGCTGCAGCCTTCCAGCATCTGCCTCCACTCTGTGATCTGTGCTCTGCCGAGAAGCAGAGAGGAAGCTCCGCCCACAGCCCGTCCTCACCTGTTAGCATGGAGACATGGTGAGTGAGTGTGTGTATGTCTGTCTGTGTCTGTCTGTGTGTCTGTCTGTCTGTCTGTGTGTGTCTGTCTGTGTGTGTGTGTGTCTGTCTGTGTGTGTGTCTGTCTGTGTGTGTGTCTGTCTGTGTGTCTCTGTCTGTCTGTGCGTGTCTCTGTCTGTGCGTGTCTCTGTCTGTGTGTGTCTCTGTCTGTGTGTGTGTCTCTGTCTGTGTGTGTGTGTCTGTCCGTGTGTGTCTGTCTGTCCGTGTGTGTCTGTCTGTCTGTCTGTGTGTGTCTCTGTCTGTCTGTCCGTGTGTCTCTCTGTCCGTGTGTCTCTCTGTCCGTGTGTGTCTCTGTCTGTCTGTCTGTGTCTCTGTCTGTCTGTGTCTCTGTGTGTGTGTGTGTGTGTGTGTGTGTCTCTCTCTGTCGGTCTGTGTGTGTCTTTGCATGTGTTTGTCTCTTATATCTACTACATTATCTGTACTGTGTAGCAGAGCTGAGATTGTAATTTAGCACAATGTGTTATCTGTGATTTTACATAGGACTGCAGGGGACACAACTACATTATCAGTACTCAGAGAGTTATCAGTGTGCTATCCAGTGGCGTAACTACCGCCGTAGCAGCAGTAGCGGCTGCTACGGTGCCCATGGCCGGAGGCTCCGCTAGCAGCCGCTATGGATGCTACAGCGGGACGCCACTGAACACTACGGCAGAGCAGGGAGGTATCTCCCCGCTCTGCCATTAAACGAAAGACATGTATCCCCTATCCACAGGATAGGGGATACATGTGTGATCGCTGGCAGCGATAGGGAGAAGTCCCCCCCCCCCCAATGTTCTCCATCACAAACCTCGGACTTCCGGGGGTCTGTGTCGGCAGCTCCGGAGAAATGAATGGCGCGCCGGTCCCGCTTGTGCGCATGTGTGAGCAGCGCTCCTTTCATTTTTATTGAGCTGCGCAGACACCGGAAGTCCGAGGTTAGTGATGGAGAACTTCAGGGGACTTTCAGTCCCCCGTTCTCCCTATCGCTGCCAGCGATCACATATGTATCCCCAGTCCTATGGAGAGGGGATACATGTCTTTTGTAGGACACACTGTTGGTCGGATTTTTTTGGGAGAAGGGGCTGTATGGCGTTCCCTACAGGGGGGGGGGGCAGTATGACGTTCTCTACAAGGGGGGCTGTATGGCGTTCTCTACAAGGGGGGCTGTATGGCGTTCTCTACAAGGGGGCTGTATTGCGTTAGCGCCAAACAACCCCCCCTGTAGATAACGCCATACAGCCCCCCCCTGCAGGGAACACCATATAGCCCCCCCTGTAGAGAATGCCATACAGCCCCCCTGTAGAGAACGCCATACAGCTCCCCCTGCAGGGAACGCCATACTGCCCCCCCCTGTAGAGAACGCCGTACAGCCTCCCCCCTGCAGGGAACGTCGTACAGCCCCCCCCTATAGGGAACATCGTACAGCCCCCCCCTATAGGGAACGCCGTACAGCCCCCCCTATAGGGAACGCCGTACAGCCCCCCCTGTAGATAATGCCATACAGACCCCCCTGTAGATAACGCCATACAGCCCCCTTTGTAGATATCTACAGGGGGGGCTATAAAAAAGGCACTATCTAGAAGGGGGGGCTGTGTGTGACACCCAGGGGAGGGGGGGCCCCAGTCAATAGTTTGCTATGGGGCCCAGTCTTTCCTAGTTACGCCCCTGGTGCTATCTGTAGTGTTATATCTACTACATTATCTGTACTGTGTAGCAGAGCTGAGATTGTAATTTAGCACAATGTGTTATCTGTGGTGTTACATAGGACTGCAGAGGACACAACTAGATTATCAGTACTCAGAGAGTTATCACTGTGTTATCTGTGGTGTTACATAGGACTGCAGGTAACATCTACTACATTATCTGTAGTCAGAGAGTTATCACTGTTATCTGTGGTGTTACATAGGACTGCAGGTAACACTACTATATTATCTGTAATCAGAGAGTTATCACTGTGTTATCTGTGGTGTTACATAGGACTGCAGGTAACATCTACTGCATTATCTGTGCTGTGTACATATGTGCCTGTGTGGGTATATATGGGTCTGTTTGTGAATGTGTCTTTGTGCTTGTATATTTGTGCCTTTTATGTATTTAGTATATGTTCCGGTCTGTGTATTTATCTTCCGGTGTGTGTGTGTGCGTATATGTGTCTGTACGTCTATATATTTACCTGTATGTATATATTCCAGATGTGTGTATGTATATTTGCCTGTATGTCTAAATATCTGTCTTTATGTATGTACAGTATATATGTTCCAGCGTGTCCCTATATGTGGTTAATTTTTGGTTTGTGTAGGGGGCGGCAATAGAGAATCCCGCACAGGGCGCCATCCAAGCGAAGGCCGGCCCTGGCTGCACCGACCCTAGTCAGAAGGAACTCCGCCGCTGCCTGCACCGCATAACCTCCTCGGCTTCTCCGGTAAGTCACACCAGGCAGAGCGGAGAGTGGTAGCGGTAGGCTACCACTCACCGGTCTGTTCACAGTGTGGCGCTAAGTACAAGGGGTGGGAGTGTGCAGCTATCTACTAGGGGGGAAGCGGGCTGTGTGTGGCGCTATCTATAGGGGGCTGTGTGGCGCTATCTACAGGACGCTGGGTGGCCTCTTTAATTTATTTTCTTTTAATTTATTTTTATGTTAATTACATTATAGAACTATATCGCTTGTAAAATGTAGAAATGCTTTTATACTCGCATTACATTAAAAATATAGTGAAAAAAAATTACACCTCATTGATTGGTAGGGAAAGAAAACATGGCGAGGGGGAAGGAGATGTCGGGAAATAAGTTGGGGGGGGGGCGCCAAACTGAATCTTTGCCCCGGGTGCAGGAGAACCTAGCTACGCCTCTGGTTTACGCAAGCGTTTTGAAAAAACTTTTGCATAAATAAGAACAGTGGGGGGATTGTGTGTGTGTGTGTGTGTGGGGGGGGGGGGAGTTTTGAAGAATCGCCACTGATTCTTCAAAACAGCTGATAAGTGGCTATGAAGGATCAGTGGCACCCGTGCATACTCCGCTGCACAAAAATAGGACACCGCTCTTCTGCTAACGCTACACACACACACACACACACACACACACATCTCTGCCACACACACACATCTCTGCCACACACACACACACACACACACACACACATCTCTGCTACACACACACACATCTCTGCTACACACACACACAGCTCTGCTACACACACAGCACTGCTATACACATGCAGGCACATACAGTTACAGCAGGTGTGCGGGGGGTCAAGGGGGGTCGTGAGGTGGGGGGCCGTGCTGTACCCGCAGTGCAGCCGGTCTTCATCATGGCGCCGGCTTTCCCCCTACAAACCAGCTTCTATCCTGGGTCGCTCTGAACTGCGCCTGCGCAGTACAGAGTGAAATAGGAGAAGTAGAGGATACAATGAACGAGAGCCGTTCATTGTGTCCTATGCACTGTAGCTGCCATATTCCATCTGTGTATGTGTCGTTAAGACACACATACACAGATTAAATAAAACATGGCAGCCCCCAGTAAAGTAAGAAAGTGTTAATAAAATAAAACATTGTGTGTGAAAAAATAAGTAAAGTCAATATAATATTTTATTAAATAAAAACACATAAATGAAAAAAAAAAATCATGACACTGTCCTTTTAAGGCACAATGAAGTACAGTTACTTTATGGTGCTTTTCTGTCACAGACAGCCAATAATCACTGGACCAATCACAGCATTGCAGCATCACACAAAAGAATGGTGACAGCACACTGCGAACGCTAATGCCACCTAAGCCACTAAATATAAATAAATATGCATTACTGCGAAGTCTACTTACAATAGGGAGGTTCTTAGTGCACATTTTGATCAAATTGTGTGAGCCCACCTGCCACGACAAGGCAACATCTATGAGGTGGGAATCTACGCTGGACATACACCCAGAACTGGGACTAAACTTACATATTCATGCGCAATGCAGCATGGTTACCCAGCTAAAAGAGCAGTGTAGCCATGCTAGCCTATCGGCTGTTGGCAACAGGAGACCTAACAATGGCCTCCTGTCTGCCAAGTACGGAGGCTGGGCTTAAAAGGCTTCCGGCCGTAGATGAAAGATGGCGGAGGACTCAGAAGCTGAGCCTGCGCCATCAGACGAAGAATGTCAGCTGTATGTTACAGCTGATGTCAGGTCCGTATTTCACACCGAATAACCACCTCTGTAAATTGAAAGCTGAAGGCATGCCTGGAGAGAAGTACACCACACAAATGTCTGAGGTACAGCTTCAATGTCAGCCAGGAGGAACTGAACTTTATTCAGAACAAAGAAACACACACAGAGAAGACACATGCCCCTCCCTATAGATGTGGGACTTGCTTAAATTCTATTCGCTCCCCAGCTGTAACTTTTCTGTACATTCTTCTGCACACTCCTCTTTGCATTCCAGGGGGCGGTGTCTTCCATAGGTGTGTCCGACATGAACAAAGAACTTGTTATATATATCAGTATATTACACAAAGAACTGAAATGTATATACATATATGTGAGGATAATATTTTTCAGACAATATACATAGTAATGATCACTGACACCCTGCTGTAAAAGAAGGGAACGGAGCTAGCTCCGCTTCCTGACAACCCATTAGATGCTACGATCAAAAGCAATCGCGGTATCTTAGTGGTTTCCAGGAGATCGGCAACGCTGCGATGTGGTCACAGGGATGCCAATCGTTGCTATGGCAACCGGAGCCCAACAGTAGCTCCCTGGTCTGCCACATATAGAAGCCTAATAGGCTTGCTGTCAGTGAATAGCTGACAGCTCTAATGCATTGCACTACGTGGGTAGTGCAATGTATTAGAATAAAGACTAGAAGTGCAGGCCTTCAAGTCCCCTAGTGGGACAAAAAAGTTAAAAAAAAAAAAAAGTTAGAAAAATGTTCAACCAAAGTGTAAAAATAAAAGTTCCACGTTTTTAAAAATGAAAAACTGCCTTTTTTTCCTATAATAAGACTGTTATTATAGGAAAAAAATTTAAATGGTAAAAAAAACGTACAAATATTTGGTATCACCGCGTCCGTAACAACCCAAACTATACAATATTTTTCCCGCACGGTGAATACCGCAAAAAAAAAACAATGCCATTATTTTCGTCACTATCCCTTCTAAAATATAGAATAAAAAATTAACACAAAATGGTGCACGTACCACAAAATAGAACCAATACAAACTACAACCCGTCCCGCAAAAAACAAGCCGTTATACAGCCTTGTCAACACAAAAATAAAAAAGTTATGGCTTTCAGAATATGGTGACACAAAAATAAATAAAAAATAAATGGATTTTTTTTTGTGCAATCGCTGCAGAACATTAAAAAAACAATATACATTTGGCATCGCCGTAATCGTATTGACCTGTAGAATAAAGTAAAATGTAATTTATAGCCCACACTGTAAAAAAAATAAAAGAAACATTGTCAGAATTGCTGGTTTTTGCTTGCCAAAAAAATCAAATAAAAAGTGATCCAAAAATCGCGAGTATCCCAAAATGGTACCAATGAAAACTACAGATTCTACCTCAACAGGCTCTCAGAATATGGCGACGAGAAATGTGCAGAGCATTCCAAAAGCGGGTAAGATTGGGCACCATTTATTAATGCAACACTGGCCACACATCTCTGAATTATTTATTTACCCCATTATTATACCCTCTTATTATGCCCTGATGTACTCCGCACAGCTTACATATGCCCCCACATTATAAACTGAAATACCAGCAAAACCCCAAACAGAACTACTACCAAGCAAAACCTGCGCTCCAAAAGCCAAATGGTGCTCCGTCCCTTCTGAACCCTACAGCGTGCCCAAACAGCACTTTACATCCACATATATGGCATCGGCATACCTGGGAGAACCTGCTTAACATTTTGAGGTATTTGGCTTCAGTGGCACAAACTGGGCACAACATATTGTGCACTAAAATGGCATATCAGTGGAAAACTGCAATTTTCACTTTGCAAAATCCGCTGGGCACTAATTTCTAATGGAAAAACACCTGTGGGATCAAAATGCTCACTACACCCCTTTAAAATGCCCTAAGGAGTGTAGTTTCCAAAATAGAGGTCACTGCTTGGGGGTTTGTTTTACTATTTGACCTCAGAGCCCTGCAATTGTGGGCCAATGCTGTGAATATCACCAAAATAGACCTTAAATGAGCACGGTGCTCTCCACTTCTGAGCCCTGTCTTTTCCAGGCAAATGGTAAATGCCTTAAGGGGTGTAGTTTCAAAAATGTGGTCACTTCTTGGGGCTTCCACTGTACTCAGGGATTTTGCATATGCGACATGGTGGCCAAAAACCAATCCAGCAAAATCTGGATGCCAAATAGCGCTCCTGCCTTTCTGAGCCCTGCCGTGTGTCCAAACAGCAGTGTATGACCACATGTGGGATATTGCCATAATCGGGTGAAATTTCTTTACAAATGTTGGGATGCTGTTTCTCCTTTATCCCTTGTGAAAATGAAAAAATTCTACAATTTAGTGGAACAAAATGTAGATTTTCATTTTCACGGCGTAATTCCAATTAATTCTGCAAAAGACGTGGGATCTAAATGCTCACCATACCTCTAGATAGATTCCTTGAGGGGTGTAGTTTCCCAAATGGGGTCAGTTTTGGGATGCTTCTACGGTTTTGGCCTCTTATGGGCTTTGCAAATGAAACATGGCACCCGAAAATCAATAAAGCAAAATTTGATCTCCAAAACCCAAATGGCGCTCCTTCCATCCTGAGCCCTGTAGTGTGTCCAAACAGTAGTTTATTACCACATATAGGGTATTGCCGTACTCAGAGTTTGCTTTACAAATACTAGGGTTATTTTTCCCCTTTTATCTATTGTGAAAATAAAAAATTCTGAGCTAAAACGACATTTTAATTGAAAAAAACCCATTGATTTTCATTTTCACAGCCTAATTACACTAAATTCAGCAATAAACTGTGGGGTCAAAATGCTCACTATACCCCTCGATAAATTTCTTGAGGGGTGTAGTTTGCCAAATGGGGTATTTTTGTGGGTATTTCCATTTATTGGCCCCACAAGACCTCTTCAAACCCGCCATGGTGCCTAAAATATATTCTAATAAAAAGGAGGCCCTAAAATCCCCTAGGGACTCATGTGGCCGGTGCATTAGTCAATTACCACACTAGGTCCACATGTGGGATATTTCTAAAAACTGCAGAATGTGGGCAATAAATATTTAGTTGTGTTTCTCTGGTAAAACCTTCCGTGTTACAGAACAAAATGGATTAAAACTGATTTTCTGCAAAAAACATGAAATTTGTAAATTTCCCCTCTACTTTGATTCCTGTGAAACGCCTAAAGTGTTAAGAAACGTTCTAAATGCTGTTTTGAATACTTTGAGGGGTTCAGTTTTTAAAATGGGGTGATTTATGGGGGTTTCTAATATATAAGGCCCTCAAAACCCATTCAGTACTGAACCGGTCCCTAAAATAAGGATTTTTTGCTGCTAACGTTCTAAGCCTTGTAACGACTTAGAAAAATAAAACTTTAAAACGACTAATAACGACTTTAAAAAAACAATGACAAATTAAAGTAGACATATGGCAAATGTGAACCAGTAGCTATTTTGTGTGGTATTACCATTTGTCTTACAAGTAGAAGCATTTACATTTTTTTTAAAAATACACGTTTTTGCAAATTTTCCTCAATATTTCAGTGTTTTCACAAATAAACACTGAATGTGTCGACCAAATTTTACCACTAACTAATGCGTCATGAGAAAACAGTCTATGAATCGCTAGAAAAAAATAAAAGCATTCCAAAGTTATTACCACTTCAAGTTACACGTCAGATTTGAAAAAAAATGGCCTGGTCCTTAAAGATCCTCTGTCACCACATTATAAATGCCCTATCTCCTACATAAAGTAATCGGCGCTGTATTGTGGATTACAGCAGTGTTTTTTATTTAGAAAAACTATCAATTTTGACCAAGTTATGACCTATTTTAGATTTATGCTAATGACTTTCTTAATGCCCAACTGGGAGTTTTTTAGCTTTTGACCAAGTGGGTGTTGTAAAGAGGACATACAAGTGTATGACCAATCCGCGTCATACACTTCTCTCCATTCATGTACTCAGACATCGTGATCTTGCGAGATCATGATGTGCTGTCACTTACTCACACATTAACTTTACTGAAGTGTCTTGAGAGTGAATGGACATCGCTTCCAGCCAGGACGCGATATCTATTCACAATCCCGACACTTCGGTAACGTTTGTGTGGGGCTTAATGACCGCAAGCGTGATCTCATGATCGTTTGAGGCGTTTTTCAAAGTGTTCAATGGAAAATCAGCTCCAAACAACGCCTCAAGAAGTGACATGCTACTTCTTTTTACGGACCGTCTTTTTACGCTCCGTTTTTTAAAACAGAGGCGTAAAAAGACGCCCCGTATGAACTAAATGCTGTTTTTCCCATTGAATTCAATTGACAGATGTTTGTAGACGTTCAGCTTCCATTTTTTCAGGCATTTTTCGAGGCGTTAACGTCCCGAAATACGCCTGAAAACACTGCGTGAACATACCCTAACACTGACAGGCAATAATACACTGCAATACAGAAGTATTGCAGTGTATTCTAAAAGCAATCAAAAGATCGTACAGTAAAGTCCCCTAGTGGGACTAAAAAAAAAATGTCCCAAGTAAAAAAAAAAATTAAAAACCCACGTTTTCCCCTTACAAAATACTTTATTATGAAAAAAAGTAAAAAGTTACGCATATTTGGTATCACCGCGTCCGTAACGAACCAAACTATAAGGTGGTTACATTATTTAACCCGCACGGTGAACACCGTAAAAAACAAAATGGAAAACATCACCAGAATTGCTGTTTTCTGTTCATTGTACCTTCAAAAAAATTTAATAAAAATGGTACCAATAAAAACTACAAGTCGTCCCTCAAAAAAAAAAGCCCTCGTACAACTGCATCGGTAAAAAAATTAAAAAGTTATGGCTCTTAAGATATGGCGACACAAAAACAAATTATTTTGAAAAAAATTTGTTTTTACTGTGTAAAAGTAGGAAAACCTATATAATTTGGTATCGCCGCAATCATAACAACCCACTGAATAAAGTTGTTATGTTACTTATACCACATGGTAAATGGCGTAAAATGAATGCGTACCCCGCTAAAAAAAAGTTCATCAATAAATTATATGCACCCCAAAATGGTGCTATTATAAAATACAACAAATGCAAAAAAAAAGTCCTTATACAGCTATGTCGACGGAAAAATAAAAAAGTTATAGCTCTTTGAATGAGACTATGGAAAAACATAAAAAATTGCTCGGTCATTAAGGTTTAAAATACCATCGGTATTAAGGGGTTAATTTAACTCTGGATATTTGTGTATTACTAAAATTCATTTCTTTGCTATTGTATAGGGGAGTCAAAGGATGGTGATATTGAAAACAGACATGCAGCTATCTCTATTAACTCTGGAGAGACTAATAAACCAGAAATCGTGTCAGAAGATGATCCACCATTAGAGGCATCCAATGTCGTCGGAGAAATACTATCAACGAAACAGCTGATCATCAGACGTGGACTGGCACTGTTTTTATGCATCACCACATTGCTGATTGGCGTTGCAGTATATTTAACTGCAACAAATAAGTAATGCTAACATAGTTAATCCAATTCTAACTTGTGCTCTGCAAAGTGTTGGATAAATTCGCAAGAATGTGAGGACTTCACCTTACCAAAAACATGTCCTCATTGATGGAGCTACCTAAAGAAACAAAGCAGGACAAATAATCTGATCAGGCTTTAATGCAGTGGGAGGGAGATCTTCCTTTTTGATGAATGGAAAATGAATAAAAAAAATGACGCCAACTAGCCTAGCATCTGATCTGGGATAAGTAACTAGTACAGACCAATCCTTTTTATATATTAAAACCCAATTTCACACAATGACTGTCAAGAGCCACAGCTTTCTGGTCTAGTTTGCATTAAAGAGTTGTCCACTACCAGATAGGTCATCAGTACATGATCTGTGGGGTTCTGACACTCGGATTCTGCGCCGTTAAGCCCGTCCGGTGGATAGGTCATCAGTTGGCTGGTAGTGGACAACCCCTTTAATTCTTATATTTATTATGGATTCATAGTAATCAGAATGAAAAGGTTATGCTGGATGATAACAATCTTGTAGCGATCAAAGGATACACCAGACTCTGTGTCTGGTGTATTCGTGAGGGGAGCGATCCACCCGCTCTTACTGGTGATTGGCTGCTGTGTATTTGCATACAGAGAGGGCGGGAAGATCGCTTCCCTCATGAATACACCGGACTCATAAGTAGGAGTCTGGTGTATCCTTTGATTACTCCTATTATATATATTATATTATAATATTTTGTGCCATTTTGGCTAAAAGAAGAGCGAACTTGTCCTCATACTATGCTGCCCTTATATTGAGAAGCATATTTTAATGACAGATTGACTTTAATTTTTAATAAGGTTTGAATAAGCCTGGCAAACGTTATTTCAGGATAGACAATCCGTATCTGGTCGTGGGGGTCAAACTCTTGGCAACCCTGCCGATCAGTCTGTACTGTGAAACGCAGACATACTTTTAGTAGCGGTTCACAATATTACACACTAGGGGCAGTATTACATAGTTCTCGCTTTCAGCTGAATGCTGACTATACCCCTAGATAGATTCTTGGGAAGTGTAGTTTCCCAAATGGAGTAACTTTTGGGGGGTTTACACTATTTTGGTCCCTAAGGGGCTTTGCGACATGGCACCCGGAAACCATTCTAGCAAAATTTGAGCTCCAAAAGCCAAATCGCGCTTCTTCCCTTCTGAGCCCTGTCGTGTGTCTAAACAGAAGTTTATGACCACATATGGGGTATTTTCGTACTCTGAAGAAATTGCTTTGCAAATGTTGGGGTGCTTTTTCTCCTTTAATCTTTTGTGGAAATAAAAAAATTCTACATTTTATTGGAAAAAATTTAGATTTCCAGTTTCATGGCCAAATTCAAATGAAGTCTGCAAAAAATCTGTGGGGTAAAATTTCTCACTATAACCCAGATAAATACCTTGGGTGTAGTTTAATGTGTGTCCAAACAGCAGTTTATAACCACATGTGGGGTTTTACCAGTGGCGGATTTAGTGTACTATGGGCCCTGGGCTGCTGACACAACATGGGCCCCCTCCTTCTCCCTTACACGCAATGCAACCACCCCAACCCCCTTTTCCCTTGCGAGACGCCTAAACAAAGCTTTTCTTCTTTGAACTTTTATTAAAACTTTAAAACAAACAATCCTATTAATATTTTTTTTCAAATGTAAAACCGTAGTATATGAACTTAGATGTGATCAATAACCGTTCGATTGTGCGTGGATCCGCTGTCGCTGAAGAAGTCCGTCCCGCGGACCTGACGGATACAGGTTTTAGTGCTAGATACAGCTGCTCAGTATACAGAGTACAAAGCGGCTGTATCTCAAAAAGTAGTTTTTAAAAGGTATACATACATAGCCTTTAACACATCAAATAAAAAATTTTAACACCTCTCATTAAAGTGTAACTAAACTTTAAAAAAAAACACTTTTGACATGTCATAGTGAAATGTCAGAAGTTTTGATCAGTGAGGGTCCAAGCGCTATGGTCCCCACCAATCGCTAAAACTAAGTGACAGGCTCGGGTGAGCGCTGTGCCGCTTTGTTTCTGATTGGCGTTCCTCCGAGCAGTGTACGGTCTCAATAGAAAGTCTGAGTCCACCGCGCTATGGATTCTGCAAAAAAAATAAAATGGAAACCTTACGGAACGGAGACAAATTTAAACCATTTGCAAGGGAAACATTACCATTGAAATCAATGGTAATGCAAACGGAAGCTGTGATTTCCGTTTGCCTTTCCGTTGCTGGGTTCCCTCCAACGGAAAGGTCTGACGGAATCCATCAACGGAAGCCCGACACAAATGTGAAATTACTGTGTCAATAATGCAGTTAATTCGGAAGGCAGTGTGCAGAGAACGACATCGCTGATTTCTAGCACGTCCCGGAGTGTTGCTTGCCCCAAAGCATATGTCCCCCCTCTCTCACACAAAAAATTATCTATATACAGTGAAGGAAATAAGTATTTGATCCCTTGCTGATTTTGTAAGTTTGCCCACTGTCAAAGATATGAACAGTCTAGAATTTTTAGGCTAGGTTAATTTTACCAGTGAGAGATAGATTATATAAAAAAATAAAATAAAAATCACATTGTCAAAATTATATATATTTATTTGCATTTTGCACAGAGAAATAAGTATTTGATCCCTTTGGCAAACAAGACTTAATACTTGGTGGCAAAACCCTTGTTGGCACGCACAGCTGTCAGACATTTTTAGTAGTTGATGATGAGGTTTGCACACATGTTAGATGGAATTTTGGCCCACTCCTCCTTTGCAAATCATCTCTAAATCATTAAGATTTCGAGGCTATCGCTTGACAACTCGGATCTTCAGCTCCCTAAATAAATTTTCGATGGGATTAAGGTCTGGAGACTGGCTAGGCCACTCCATGACCTTAATGTGCTTCTTTTTGAGCCACTCCTTTGTTGCCTTGGCTGTATGTTTCGGGTAATTGTCGTGCTGGAAGACCCAGCCACGAGCCATTTTTAATGTCCTGGTGGAGGGAAGGAGGTTTTCACTCAGGATTTGACGGTACATGGCTCCATCCATTCTCCCATTGATGCGGTGAAGTAGTCCTGTGCCCTTAGCAGAGAAACACCCCCAAAACATAATGTTTCCACCTCCATGCTTGACAGTGGGGACGGTGTTCTTTGGGTCATAGGCAGCATTTCTCTTCCTCCAAACACCGCGAGTTGAGTTAATGCCAAAGAGCTCAATTTTAGTCTCATCTGACCACAGCACCTTCTCCCAATCACTCTCAGAATCATCCAGATGTTCATTTGCAAACTTCAGATGGGCCTGTACATGTGCCTTCTTGAGCAGGGGGACCTTGCGGGTTCTGCAGGATTTTAATCCATTACGGCGTAATGTGTTACCATTGGTTTTCTTGGTGACTGTGGTCCCAGCTGCCTTGAGATCATTAACAAGTTCCCCCGTGTAGTTTTCGGCTGAGCTCTCACCTTCCTCAGGATCAAGGATACCCCACGAGGTGAGATTTTGCACGGAGCCCCAGATCGATGTCGATTGACAGTCATTTTGTATGTCTTCCATTTTCTTACTATTGCACCAACAGTTGTCTCCTTCTCCCCCAGCGTCTTACTTATGGTTTTGTAGCCCATTCCAGCCTTGTGCAGGTCTATGATCTTGTCCCTGACATCCTTAGAAAGCTCTTTGGTCTTGCCCATGTTGTAGAGGTTAGAGTCAGACTGATTAATTGAGTCTGTGGACAGGAGTCTTTTATACAGGTGACCATTTAAGACAGTTGTCTTTAATGCAGGCACCAAGTTGATTTGGAGCGTGTAACTGGTCTGGAGGAGGCTGAACTCTTAATGGTTGGTAGGGGATCAAATACTTATTTCTCTGTGCACAATGCAAATAAATATATATAATTTTGACAATGTGATTTTCCCTTTTTTTTTTTTTATATAATCTATCTCTCACTGGTAAAATTAACCTAGCCTAAAAATTCTAGACTGTTCATGACTTTGACAATGGGCAAACTTACAAAATCAGCAAGGGATCAAATACTTATTTCCTCCACTGTACATATGCAGTTATTATATAATGCCACTATACCAGATGAAATATTACCTGTCTACTGTTACTGAACACAACTTATTATTGGTATTATAATAGTGACACCGTATACGGTCCAAATAATACCGCCACACCATAACCACAAGTACTGAATAATACTCTCATATTGTTACTGAATAATACCGCCACATCATAACCACATAGTGACTGAATAATACCCTCATACTGTTACTGGATAAAATCCACTATACAAAGACAATATACCACTATACCACTATGTGGTGACGATATACTGGAAGATTCCAGTTATACACTGGAGCTTTGCAGCACATTTACATCTAGTGACTCCACAGGATGTCTTCTCTGATTAGTCGTTCAGTTTCCCTTTTTTTCTCCATCCGGTGCAGACCACTGTGACTACTTATTCTAGCTACGACTCGTCTCTGCAGAATTTGACACACAGACAGGTTGGTTTCTTGCTTTTTCAGCATCCTCCACACCTATACTCCACCCTCTAAACAAACTCATAATCCAGTGCCCCAGACAGTAATAATGATCCCTCCGTGCTAAAAACAATAACTAGAAAAATAAAAGGATGTTCAAAAGATTTTTCCAACATTAGACATATGTGAAATGTTAATTAACTATTTTATGTGGTATTACCATCTGTCTTACAAGTAGATAAATTTAACCCCTTCGTGCACCTGGACAGAACTGCACGGGGGTGATGTATGGAGCGTGCTCTTACGCTGAGCCCACTCCATACGCTGCGGGTGTCAGCTGTATATTACAGCTAACACCAGTGTTCCCTATAAGGTGCGCAGCTGCCCGGTCGCACACCTTCCACAGTCCACCCCGCTCACTAAAGTTTAAAGCCCGCGCACTGTCACTGGCGGCGGGGCGAATGCAGTAGCGTCGCTAGCACCGGAATGGGCTCCAGTGCTAGCGACCGCTACATTCGCTTGCATGTGCGTCCTCAGGACGCAGATACAAATAAATACTATAGGCTGCAGATCACGTTAGGCCGGCAGCCTATAAGGCGCTGGGAAGACTCCCTGTGCAGGCTGGCGTGATGATATTACATCATCATGCTGGTCTGCACATGCGTCCCACCCGAGAGGCAGTGTAGAGTTCCGTCCGTCACAGGAGCGAGGCAAGGTAAGTACAATCTTTTGTTTTTTGAGGGGGCTATGTGGTAATATACAGGGGGTTTGCTGTGCGGCGGTATATACAAGGGGAGAGAGGGGCTGTGTAGCACTATATACGGGGGGATTGCTGTGTAGCACCATATACAAGGGGAGGGTGATTGCTGTGTGGCAGTATATACAAGGGGAGGGTGGGATTGCTGTGTGGTAGTATATGCAAGGGGAGGGGGATTGCTGTGTGGCAGTATATACAAGGGGAGTGGGGCTGTGTGGCAGTATAGACCAGGAGAGGGGGGCGGGATTGCGGTGTGGCAGTATATACAAGGGGAGGGGGGATTGATATGTGTGGCGCTATCTACAGGGGGGTTGCCTGGTGCTATCTACAGGAGGGCTGTGTGGAACTATCTACGGGGGGGAGGGGCTGTGTGGCAGTATCTACAGGAAGGGGGTGTGATGCTATCTACAGGGGTTCTGTGTGGTGCTATCCAAAGGGAAGGTGTTGCGCCATCTACAGGGACAGTGGTGTAAGGCCCTATTCACACGATAGGGTTTCCCTGCCGTGTGACAGCTGTTCAAAAAACGGCCTTCACACGGCCGCAGTAGGAACAATGGACCCCAAAAGGGGCTATTCACGCGACCGATTTGTTTGACGGCCTGGTTTAAATGGGACATGCCCTATTTTCGTCGTTCTCCCGGCTGCCTGACTCCCATAGAAGTCTATGAGGCTGGGTAATACACGGTTATCACTCGAATGTGTTCCGAGTGACGGCTGTGTCTTCCGTCGCTCGCGCTCTCCTACTCACAGTGCGAAGTGCATGTGGGTGGTATTTTTTTGTTCCCTGTAGTAGCGGAATCCCCAATTCCCGGCCACCGCTCCGGCAATGCTGTGGCCGGGGATTGGGGATTCTGCTCCAGGAGAAGTCCCTGATTTCACTGTCCATATATATCCGTCAATATAGTCCTATTAGGGCTTGATTTTTGCGGGACGAGTTGTAGTTTTTTGTAGCGCCATTTATTATGCCATATAATGTACTAGGAAATGGGACAAAAATATTTGTGGGGTAGAAAATGAAAAAAACAACGATTCCTCCATTGTTTTTTGCGCTTAGTTTTTACGGAATTCACTGTGCAATTAAAACAACATGATAACTTTTATTCTGCGGGTTAATACAATTACTGCGATTCCAAATATATATAGTCTTTTCTATATTTTACTACTTTTACAAGTTAAAAACAGTGTAAAAAATGTAATTTAGTGTCGCCAAATTTTGAGAGACATAACTTTTTGATTTTTCCGTCGATTAAGTGGTGTCAGGGCTTATGTTTTGCAGGATAAGCTGTAGTTTTTAATGATACCATTTTGGGGTACATGCAACATTTTGATCACTTTTTATTCCATTTTTTGTGGGAGATGAGGTGACCAAAAAAATAGCGATTCTGGCGTTTAATTTTTTTTTACGGCGTACACAGTGCGAGTTAAGTAATGATATATTGTAATAGTTCAGACTATTACGGATGCGGCGATACCAATTATGCTTATTTTTTTACTATGCTCTTGGGGGAAAATGGGAAAAGGGTGGTTGTCCATATCGTCCCCCATGATGGCACACTAGGAAGATGATCCCTTGACCTCTGTAGGGACAGGAAACAGAGGTTAAAAGGGCCTCACCCTCAGCCTCTCAACAGGAGTCAGGACGAAGAGAGGATCCTCTTCCCCTCTGGGGGGCGGGGTGGATTTTGAATCCTACTTTTATGTGGAGGTCTGATCGGGGGTCTCCTCCTTCCGACCGAGATTCCACACGGGGGGGGGGGGGGCTGGAGCGTACCCAGTGGTTTCTCTCCTCTTGTTGAAGATCCATCCATCCGCCTGCGGTCCCGTGAAACGAACGCCGGATGGAGTGAAGCACTTCTGCCGTCCCTAACCACGTGGGGTTCAGCCAGCCGGCCAACATCCGGTGGAAGTGGCGTCAGATGACCGCGCGGATGGAAGTACGTCATAAGCGGGAACCTCATCGGGAATGAGGCGTAGGTAATAGACGGCGTGTTCAGTTGCAAATTGCCACGTGCTTCCTGCTCTGAGGTCTGTGTTTCCCAGCATGTCCATTCCTGGCGCCGATCTGGTGGGTGTCACGAATCGGGGTGTGGACCCACTGGGCCGTACCGCGTAGCGGGCCAGCAGCTGGCCAAACAGGTAAAGTACAGAGTCAATAGTTCAGAGAGGATACCTGAGGCAACATCGACAGTAGAAAGGCAGGCACAACTGGGACCAGGCAGCGGGTAGCACGGTAATAGAATACAGGAACAGGGTACACTGGGAAACTGGAAGACACTAGGAGACAATTTAGCACGACAAACTTTGGGTAACAAACAACGCTCTGGCAAAGAGCAAGAGGGCAGAGCCCTTTTTATAGCCCAGAGCATCCTGGGCTAGATTGCAGACTTCCTGCAATATGCACGCACTGGCCCTTTAAGAGCGTGCGCGTGCCCTCTGGAGACAGTTTGGTTATGCGGAAGTGAGGGCCGGCGCCTCACGGGAGGATGACACTGCACACAAGTCAGGAGTCCATGGCCACAGCCGTCGAAGGGTAAGTCGGAACGATGGGGTCCCAGTTTACTGATTCTGAGGTCTCCTGCCCGTCTACCGTGAGTTTTTTCCCCCATGGGGAGATAGTACTTGCCATGTTAAATGTAAATATTCTAGCTGGGTCTCCCTCTCTCTCTTATTTATTAGGTGGAGAAAGAGGAATTCCAAAAACCTAAGCATAGAGAGCTTAGGAGATCCAAAAAATGCGCTACATGCTCTAAGAAGCTGGCAGACGCCTACAAGAAAATCGTTATGTTCATCATGCATTAAGACGCTAATCAAGGATGAACAACCTTCCATCTTGGAGGACTTGCGTTACTCTCTGATCATAGAAGTACAATCCTCCCTATCCTCTATACTGCCTCAACACCCAACCACCCCTCCCCATGTAAAAAGGCAAAATTGGTGAACTAACCCCTTTCTGATTCAGACACGGAAGGGGCCTCTTGTTCCTTTAAGGATCCTGAGGACATAGACGAATTAGGGCAGACAAAGAATGGCGACCGCACACTGCGACCACCAATGTAACCTAAACCACTAAATATAAATAAATAGGCATTACTGCTAAATCTACTTACAATAGGGAGGTTCTTAGTGCACATTTTGATCAAAAAGTGTTTGCCCACCTGCCACGACAAGGCAACCTCTATAAGGTGGAGACCTACTCTGCACATACACCCAGAACTGGGACTAAGCCTACATATATATCTGGGGATGGTAGGAACAGCATTAAACTAATTAAAATCACCCAGGGCAGAATGGAAGGAGTGCAAGAACAAAAAATGGAGGCACTCACTAACCCCACGTATATGGATCACATAAACAACACAAAAGTTTGAACTGCACATTCCAACAAAACGATATAAAATGTGACTGCAAATATACAGCTAGACGATGAGAAGAAATATTATTTTTCCTCCATGGATATGAATGATTCATTAAAAGCGGTCAGGGGTACAAAACAAAAAACCATCCAGGATGAGATGTTTGGTGGTCTAAGATCAAAAAAGAAGCGGGTTTTTCCTATTAACGAAAATTGATTTGAGTTCATAAACGAGGAATGGAAGGACCCAGAAAGAAGGCTAGGGGTCTCCCGTGAATCAAAGAATCGCCTCCTTTTTGATAAAGAGGATACATGCCTCTAGGACGAGATCCCTAAAGTACATATTCAGATAGCAAAGGTAGTTAATCAAACATCCTTGCCATTTGAATATTTGGCTCAGCTAGCAGACCCCATGGATCGGAAGTCTGACTGTCTCCATCAATGTTTAGTATGAAAACTAACATAGCAGCCACTTCAGTAGCTAGAACCCTATTTGTTTGGCTTGGTGAGCTAGAGAACCATCTCCGGGTAGGAAAGCCCAGGGACCAATTAGCGGAGTCAATTCCTCTCCTAAAAGCAGCTACAGGGGTTCTAGCAGGTGCCTTGGCAGAATGAATCCGTTTCGCAGCTAAGGAAGGGGCCCTCACTAACGCCGCGAGAAGATCTCTGTGGTTGATATACTAGCAGAGGGGGGACACCCGTTCAAAAAATTAGGCTTTGTAACATCCCGTTTAAGGGGGAATATGTTTTTGGTCCAGATCTATACAAAATACTAGAGAAGGCGGCAGATAGGAAAAAGGGCTTTCCAGAGGATAAGCCAGCTAAAAGGAAATTTCCCTTTCGTTCCAAAAGGCCCCAAGGTGAGAACTAGAGGGAAAGGGAAGACCGGCCGTTGGAGTTATCCAAAAGGAGGAAGGGGTAGAGGTTTCTTGCTCAACCCAAATAGACCGGAGAACAGACCATGATGTCCGAATCGGAGGAAGGTTGTTACGTTTCTACAATATATGGAGCAACATCACCCAGATGGGTCCTAGACATAATAAAAAATCAAACTTGATTCCGGAAACTCTGATTAAATTTTTAGGGGTCATACTGGACTCTACCCTACAGATGTCCCTATTACCGGGAGAGAAAGGAAGGGCCATAATCTCCCATATCAGGGATTTTCAAACAACCACCTCTTACAATATAAGAGCATCAATGCGTATACTAGGTCAGATGACCGCCTGCATTCCGTCAGTGACCTGGAGCCAAAGTCGTTCCTGTCCCCTCCAGAGGTGGATACTTTCTTCATAGGACAAGAAACAAATATCCCTAGATCGGAAGATAAAGATACCTCAGGGGATAAAATCTTCCCATCATTGTTTGACAGAGGACTCAAACCTCAGGAAAAGTGTAATGTGGCAACAGTCTCCAGCAATCCAAGTTCTAACAGATGCGAGCAAGAAAGGTTGGGGAGCCAAATTCCCAACCAATTATATTCAGGGGACTTGGTCACCGAACATAGCGACTCGTTCCTCAAATTACCGAGAATTGAGAGCAGTCTGGGAAACACTGAAGTCAAGTTCATTCAACTTTCAGAAAAACCATGTCAAGATACTGTCCGACAATATGACGACCGTATCTTTTCTGAAACATCAGGGGGGTACCAGATCTCTCTCCTTGTCTCAAAGAATATTCTTTTGGGCCAAACAAAACCTGCTTTCTCTATCGGCCATTCACCTAGAAGGCTTGGAGAACACCGAGGCAGATTTCCTCAGCAGGAAAAACCTAGATCCGGGCGAATGGTCTTTAAATCAAGAGGTCTTCCTCCAGAGATCACACAGCTATGGGGGTTTCAAGTGGACCTATTTGCGAACAGATCAAATTCCAAAACAGAGCTCTTCTTCTCTCTAAACCCCCAGGATCGTCCCCTAGGTATAGATGCTCTATCTCAGGCTTGGCACATGGATCTAGCATATGCCTTTCCACCACTCCTGCTGATATCAAGGGTTCTTCAAAAGCTTTACAAAGAAGATCTGAAGCTCATTTTGATTCTTCCATTCTGGCCAAAAAAGGCCTGGTTTCCAATCCTGAGGGAATTGGCACTGGAAGACCCGTTAGAACTTCCTTTAAAATCAGATCTACAGGTACAGGGGCTGCTATGTCATCAGAGTCTCCAGAACCTTCATCTATCAGCCTGGATCCTGAAGGGGCAATGCTCAGAGAAAGGGGATTATCCCAGAAAGTAATAGCAACCCTAAAAGAGAGTCGTAAGACAGTTACCTCCGCAATTTATCTAAAGATTTGGAAGAAATTTACCTCATGGTGTGGCAACCAACACCCGGACCAGAATCATCCGGTCATCCAGCAGATTTTGGATTTCTTACAGCAGGGGCTTAGACCAAGCACCCCCCGAGTACAGATCTCGGCACTTAGAACGTTTTTTGACACCCAACTGTCAGAACACAGGTGGGTGAAAAGATTCATGTGTGCAGCCTCAAGACTAAGACTGACCATTAGACAATCATTCCCACAATGGGAACTCAGCGTGGTCCTCAGGGCCTTAACTAGACCCTCCTTTGAACCAATTGAAACGTAGAGCTCAAACATTTGTCCCTTTTTAAGGTGGCCTTTTCTAATAGCAATAACCACAGCAAAGAGACTAGGGGAAATAGAGGTGCTATCCACAGAAGAACCATACCTTAGGATATCGGATAATAGAATAATACAAAAGCTGGATCCTAATTTCCTTCCAAAGGTCGTATCAGATTTTCATAGAAATCAGGAGATTGTCCTTCCTTCATTTTGCCAGGACCCCAGGAATCAAAAAGAAGAGGAACTTCATTCTCTCATTCTCTTGATGTGAGAAGAGCAGTCTTACAATACTTACACGTTGCTGCAGACTGGCAGAAAGATTCCAACCTCCTAGTCCAATTTTGGGGGAAAAAGAAAGGACAAAAAAACCTCAAAAGCTACCATTGCTAAATGGGTAAAGACAACAATTAAAATTTGTTATTCTTTGGAGCGAAAGTTCCTGTAAACATGAAGGCCCATTCCACTAGATCCGCAGTTGCATCATGGGCAGAAAGGGGAGGAGCTTCGCTAGACCAGATTTGTACTGCAGCTACTTGGGCCAGCTCCCTTGCCTTTGCAAGACACTACAGGCTAGACCTTTCATCCGGTAGAGACTTAGTCTTCGGCCGCAAAGTACTTCATGCGGTAGTCCCACCCGAAACCATCTTATTCGGTATTCTCCTAGTGTGCCGTCATGGGGAACGATATAGAAAGTAAGAATTAGTCTTACCGGTAATTCAGTTTCCTTGAGACCCCCATGACGGCATACATTTAGCCACCCTACCTTATTTGTGGTATGTGAAGTTAACATACTGCTGGGATTAGCTAATTCCTTCCGGTGTAGTGATATGGTACACATTGGTGGGAGGCTGAGGGTGGGGCCCCTTTAACCTCTCATTTCCTGTCTCTACAAGAGTCAAGGTATCATCCTTCTAGTGTGCCGTCATGGGGGACTCAAGGAAACTGAATTACCGATCAGACTAATTCTGACTTTTTGAACTTTGAATTTTACAGAGTAAAATAAAAAAATGTTTTATTGGATCGCTTGCATGATGTACTGCAATACTAATGTAATGCAGTATATCTTCTTTCTGACTGGCTTCTATTAAGGCCTGCCAGAGGCAGGGCTTAGTAGGAGCACAAAGATGGCGGACCTGGGGGCCTTCATTAGGCCCCCAGGCAGCCATAGCAACAAACGCCACCCTGCAATTGCATTGCGAGGGGGCGCCAGGAGTTGCTAGAGGCGGTCGCCCCCCCCCTCTGTCTAATGATTTAAATCCCGCAGTTGCTATTGACCGCGGCATTTAATGGGTTAAACTGGCGGGATTGCGCTTGAGCGCGATGCCGCTAGTTAGGCCTGATTCACACGAACGCTGCGCATCTCGGACATGAAAAACTTCAGTTTTTCACATCCGATGTGCATCCGTGCTCAGCGCTGCGGGACGCGATGCCACGCATCCCCCATAGTTGAGTCTATGGAGTGATGCGTGAAAAGATAGGACATGTTCTATTTTCCCACGGACCCTTCACACAGTCCTTTAAAACAACTGTTGTGTGAACGGCCACATTGAATTACATAGGTCCGTGGGACGGCCGCTGTTTCAACGGCCGTCCCACGAACGTTTAACACGTTCGTGTGAATCAGGCCTTACTGTAATGTGTCGGCTGTAACATACAGCCGACGCCCGCATCGTATGGAGCGGGACCACTCAATGAGCCCGTTCCATACTTCCCCCTACCCGGCTATGACTTATGGATACGTCAAATGTCGGGAAGGGGTTAAAATAAGATTTCTTATTCTCTTATTTAGTATGCTATATTAGCGTTTACTGGGGGTATTACTTTCAGTAATCAGATCGCCCACCATTGATGGAGACTTGCCCTGCTCCCTAACTGCCCCGCTCAGGAGCTGCCAAGACTTAGAGGGAACATTGGCTGACACCCTGACCAACGGCCAGCAACGGCGATCGCGCTGGCCCTGGCTGTTTTAACCATTTTGATGCTGCGATCAATGGCAGCCCGGGCCTACTGAAGGCCCCCAGTCCGGCTTTCTTTCTGCCTCAGGGCTTAAGGGTATGTGCACACGTAGTGACCAAAAACGTCTAAAAATCCAGAGCTGTTTTCAAGGGAAAACAGCCCCTGCTTTTCAGACGTTTTTTGACCAACTCACATTTTTCGCTGCGTTTTTCGCCCCGTTTTCGCTGCGTTTTTTACGTCCGTTTTTGGAGCTGTTTTCATTGGAGTCTATGAGAAAACAGCTCCAAAAACGTCCAAAGAAGTGTCCTGCACTTCTTTTGACGAGGCTGTATTTTTACGCGTCGTCGTTTGACAGCTGTCAAACGACGACGCGTAAATAACAGGTCGTCTGCACAGTAAGTCGGCAAACCCATTCAAATGAATGGGCAGATGTTTGCCGACGTATTGTAGCCCTATTTTCAGACGTAAAACGAGGCATAATACGCCTCGTTTACGTCTGAAAATAGGTTGTGTGAACCCAGCCTTACAGAAGCCTGTAAATATGACAATATACTGCAATACGCTAGTCTTGCAGTGTATTGAACCAGCGATCGAACGTTGGTTCAAATCCCCTAGAGGGACTATTAAAAAGTAAAAAAAATAAAAAAGTTTGAAGTTCAGTAGTCAAAAAAAGAAAAAATATTTTAAGTTAAAAAAAAACAAAACTTTTCACATTTCCTCTAAAGTAATATAAGAAGTAAACAAAATTTGTATCGCCACATCCGTAAAAGTCTGAACTATTACAATAAAGCATTATTTAACTTGCACGGTAGACATCGTAAAAAAAATAATTAAGCACCAAAATCCGTTTTCTGGTCACCTTCGCTTTTTTAAAAAAAAAAAAGAATTTAATAAAAAGCATTCAAAAAGTTGCATGTACCAATAAAAACTACAGCTCAACCCGCAAAAAATAAGCCCTCACACCTTTCAATCAACGGAAAAATAAAAAAGACGTGGTGAAACAAAACAAATTTTAGTTTTTTTTAACAAGAAAACAAAACAAGTTTGGTATCACCGTAATTGTATTGTGCCGCAGAATAAAGTTAAGCTGCCGTTTTTTACCGCACTGTGAAAGTTGTAAAAACGAAACCCATAAAACAATGAAGACATTTTTTTTTTCCCAATTCCACCCCACGAACAATTTATTTTCAGTTTCCCAGTACATTAAATGGTGCTAATAGAAACTACAACTCCTTCTGCAAAAAATAAGCCTTCACACCACTCCATTGATGGAAAATAATAAAGTTATACCTCTTGGAGGGCGGGGAGTGAAAAACGAAAAAGCAAAAGATGGCTTTTTCCTGAAAGCGTTAAATTATTTGTAAAAAAATTAAAAAAATGTTTTGCCCGTTTTTCACAAATAAACACTGAATGTATCAAACACGTTTTACCACTAACAAATTGTGTCATGAGAAAACAATCTCAGAATTGCTTGGATAAGTAAGAGCATTCCATAGTTATTACCACATAAAATAAACCAACACACGTCCGCTTTGGAAAAAAGGGGCTGTGTCCACAAAACCAAAACTGGTTGTGTCTCTTAAGGGTATGTGCACACACACTAATTACGTCCGTAATTGACGGACGTATTTCGGCCGCAAGTAGTGGACCGAACTCAGTGCAGGGAGCCGGGCTCCTAGCATCATACTTATGTACGACGCTAGGAGTCCCTGCCTCTCCGTGGAACTACTGTCCCGTACTGAAAACATGATTACAGTACGGGACAGTTGTCCTGCAGAGAGGCAGGGACTCCTAGCATCGTACATAACTATGATGCTAGGAGCCCGGCTCCCTGCACTGAGTTCGGTCCGGGACTTCCGGCCGAAATACGTCCGTCAATTACGGACGTAATTAGTGTGTGTGCACATACCCTTAGGGTATGTTCACACGGCCTATTTACGGACGTAAATCGGGCGTTTTTGCCCCGAATTAGGGTATGTTCACACGGCCTATTTACGGACGTAAATCGGGCGTTTTTGCCCCGAATTACGCCCGAAAATAGCGCCTCAATAGCGCTGACAAACATCTGCCCATTGAAAGCAATGGGCAGACGTTTGTCTGTTCACACGAGGCGTATATTTACGCGCCGCTGTCAAATGACGGCGCGTAAATAGACGCCCGCGTAGAAGTGACCTGTCACTTCTTTGGCCGTAATTGGAGCCGCTATTCATTGACTCCAATGAATAGCAGCGCTAATTACGGCCGTAATTGACGCGGTGTTCAAGCGCCTGCACATGCCGTTACGGCTGAAATTACGGGGATGTTTTCAGGCTGAAACATCCCCGTAATTTCAGCCGTTACGGACCCCCGCCGTGTGAACATACCCTTACGCCCGAAAATAGCGCCTCAATAGCGCTGACAAACATCTGCCCATTGAAAGCAATGGGCAGACGTTTGTCTGTTCACACGAGGCGTATATTTACGCGCCGCTGTCAAATGACAGCGCGTAAATAGACGCCCGCGTCAAAGAAGTGACCTGTCACTTCTTTGGCCGTAATTGGAGCCGTTATTCATTGACTCCAATGAATAGCAGCGCCAATTACGGCCGTAATAGACGCGGCGTTCAAGCGCCTGCACATGCCGTTACGCAGGGGCGTAACTAGGAAAGACTGGGCCCCATAGCAAACTTTTGACTGGGGCCCCCCCTCCCCTGGGTGTCACACAACCCCCCCCTTGTAGATAGTGCCTTTTTTTACAGCCCCCCCTGTAGATAACGCCATACAGCCCCCCCTCTGTAGATAGCGCCATACATCCCCCTGTAGAGAACGCCATACAGCCCCCCCCTGTAGAGAACGCCATACGGCCCCCCCCCCTGTAGAGAACGCCATACAGCCCCCCCTGTAGGGAACGCCATACAGCCCCCCCTGTAGAGAATGCCATACAGCCCCCCCTGTAGGGCACGCCATACAGCTCCCCCCTGTAGAGAACACCATACAGCCACCCCCCCTGTAGGGAACGCCATACATGCCTTTTGCTCTGACTATCCCCTATACATGCCTTTTGCTCTATTTTGTACCTTCAGGACCAGACACCGTTTAGCCATTTTTAGCACGTGTTCGTTAAATGGCTAGAACTTTTTTATTTGTTGGGCTAACGACGTGATTTTTGCGACATTTTTTCCGTAGACAATGCAGGTTTAATTTTTTATCGTTTTTATCCACACCTTTTTTGCTATTTTAGAATTTTTATTCATAAAGTTTGAAAATAATAGTAAAAAAGTAAGCTTTTTTACATTTCAGCTACTTTTTTTTTGGTAATAACATAGTTTTACCCTAAAATAGACCTTTTATTTGTGATCGCCATTGTCTACCGTAAATTTGTATATATTACATGTCTTTATTAGGGTAATTGGGTCAGCGTTACAACAATGATTGGCGGGAGGGAACGTTTTTTTTTTGGGGTGGGTATTTTATGTGTATTTATTATTTACATTTTTTTTGCACTTTACTTTATTCTTTTTTTATTACTATGGTCTGTCCCCCAAAGGTCAAAGAAGACCTTTGGGGAACTTTATATATTTTTTTTCTTTCTTTTACACCATGTTTTTCCACTGTAACTGGAGCTGCACAGCAGCCCCAGTTACAGGGGAAATCAGCCGTCTCATAGTGCCGATTGTCACTAATAGGGCTGTGCTGGGTCTAGTAAGACCCAGCAGCAGCCTGCCACTAACGGTACCCGGCGATCATGTGACTAGTCACATGATCACCGGGAGGATTAGAGACAGCGCCGCTGCTGCTGTCTCTATTCGGGTATGTTCACACGGCGGGGGTCCGTAACGGCTGAAATTACGGGGATGTTTCAGCCTGAAAACATCCCCGTAATTTCAGCCGTACCGGCATGTGCAGGCGCTTGAACGCCGCGTCAATTACGGCCGTAATTAGCGCTGCTATTCATTGGAGTCAATGAATAGCGGCTCCAATTACGGCCAAAGAAGTGACAGGTCACTTCTTTGACGCGGGCGTCTATTTACGCGCCGTCATTTGACAGCGGCGCGTAAATACACGCCTCGTGTGAACAGACAAACGTCTGCCCATTGCTTTCAATGGGCAGATGTTTGTCAGCGCTATTGAGGCGCTATTTTCGGGCGTAATTCGGGGCAAAAACGCCGGATTTACGGCCGTAAATAGGCCGTGTGAACATACCCTTCCTGTACACAGCGCGCATTGACATTAAGCTGCCCGATCACGCGGGCAGCAAGTTAAAACCCGAGCCGTAGAAAGTCTATGGCTCGGGTTTTAAGGACCGTAAAAATAGAGCCAGCGGTCGGGAACCAGTTAATGGCAGAGCGGGGAGATACCTCCCTGCTCTGCCGTAGTGTTCAGTGGCGTCCCGCTGTAGCAGCCATAGTGGCTGCTAGCGGAGGCTCCGGCCATGGTGGGGGCCCGTGCCGGCGGGCGACACGGGTCCCCTCATGCCGCGGGCCCCGTAGCAGCCGCTACGGCGGTAGTTACGCCACTGCCGTTACGGCTGAAATTACGGGGATGTTTTCAGGCTGAAACATCCCCGTAATTTCAGCCGTAACGGACGCCCCCGTGTGAACATACCCTAACATGCACGCGATCGTGTGCGCTGGCCGAGTCCTGTCAGTGATCCAAGGAAAGATAGGACATGTTCTATCTCTCCTCGGATCGGAGAATCGGGTCCGTTTTCACAGACCCAATTCACCCGCTAAAGTGAATGGGTCTGAAAATTATCAGGTGCCACTCAGATGCCGTTAAAAACAAAAACGGCCCGAGTGGCTCATCGGTCGTGTGTATGAGGCATAAAGGGTTAACCATGTTCTACTCTATTCTACTGGACAGACACATGTCCCATTATAGTGTGTGCCACACACCCATGTCCCCATGACATGCCTGCTATAAATCTTGGCATACAGTGTATGCTTGCCGCAGATGCCTCCATAAGTGTTTTTCTGCCACAGGTGCCCAATAACCTGGTGTGCCCGTAGTCTGCCACAAAAAGACGTTCAGTACTCGAGCACCAAAGCATTCACTATGGTGGAGACGTATTTACCGTTGTCCTGTGCGATAATACAGCACATATGTGATACATATGTGATACTGCTGCTGTGTACGCCTTCCTATACTAACTACAGTACAGTACGCAGCTCCCAAACACACAACCCGTACCACTAGAGCCCTCCGTTATCCTGGAGGATCGCCGCCAAGTCTTTATAATGTGGGGGCGGAGCTAGCAGAACACGTCTCTTGTCATTGATTGAGGCATCTACAGTAACCGGCAGTACATCACGGTGATGGGACGTGAGGAGAGCGGTGTGGAGATGCGGGCGGACACTCAGCCCATGTCTAATCCCGGCCGTGTGCACGGACTGCTCCTCCGCCTGATGCCGCTGCACTACTGGCATGAAGTGAGGGCGCAGTGTGCAATGGCAGGGCCTGTGGTAAGAAGGAGTCTCATACACTACTATGGACCGTGCATGATGTTATGTGTGCTCATCTTCACTACCTGTCCGAGAATGTCCGTATATAGCTCCTATACCTACTATATATATATCTGCTATCGTGATGTCTGAAGGTTTGACAGAAAAATATGAGCGCTATTCTTTGTCAAATCTGATGGAATCTGTGACAAACTCCAGTTCAGATATGAACAGCTTAAGGCTTCGTTCACACCTGTGTCGTGGCATTCCGTTATTCTGCTCCGTCAGGAGCAGAATAAGGGAATGACGGAAGCAATGGTTCCGTTGCACAATAGACACTGCTGGTGGCCGACGTAACCCATTTACTTTAATAGCTTCCGTCGGCTTTCCGTCAGTGTGTCCAGTAAAATGATTTTACCGGACACCATAGCGTAGCATGTTGCGCTATTGTCTCCATTAATCATTGTCTGATCTGCGACTGAGGCGTATAACGGAGCCTCCAGTGCATATGTGAACGAAGCTTTAATGTAGCATGTAGTAACTGATTCTGTGACCAATACAAACCACGTAAATTCCGTAATAAGTGGATAAATGTAAGTGAGTCTATTCTGTACTTCATAATTGGCAACTAAATTGGTGTAAAATGTGACTGAATTCTGTAAAAACCATATAATTTCTGTAATAGTAAATGAATTATGTCGTGAATATTTTCTCTAATAAGCAGTGAGTGAATGAATTCTGTAATAAACATTTAACGTATTTTTCGGCATATAAGATGCAGTTTTTAGCAAGAATAAATCTTGCTAAGTCCCTGCTTCTTATAGTCGGCAGTCAAGGGATCCGGCAGCGCCGGACCCCTGACCGCTTCTTACTTAACTCCTTCCTGACCCATAATGTGCCGGCACATCATGGAGTGGGGAGGGGATGTTTGGAGCGGAGCGGACTCCATACACTGCAGGTGTCAGCTGTGTTTTACAGCGGACACTCTGCTCTAATGGCCAGGAACAGCGATGGCGCTGTTCCTGGCCGTTTAACTAGTCAATAGCAACCGCAGCATTTATGGGGGTCTTCCCATGAAGAACATACCGACAGGATATGTCATAAATGTTAGATAAATTCAGGTCCCACTACTGGGACCTATCTCTAGAACAGAGCCCACTCGGCTCCGCTCTCTCCCGGCCAATTCCTGGTTAGGTGGTCGAGAGTTACGGAAACAGCCGAGTGCTCGCTGAGCTCCCATAGAAGAAAATGTGAGTTACGGAAACAGCGTAGCACGGCGAGCTACGCCGTTTCCGGAACTCTGTAGCGCCGAAAAAGCGTACATGGATGAGTTACGGAAACAGAGTAACTCGCTGAGCTACGTTGTTTTCGTAATTCCCATAGAAGTGAATAGTAGTTACGGAAACAGCGTAGCATGCTACGCTGCTTCTGTAACTGCCATTCACTACTATGGGAGTTACGGAAACAGCGTAGCTCAGCGAGTTACTCTGTTTCCGTAACTCATCCATGTATTGCAGTGTATTGTCCCCTAGGGTAACTAATAGAATGTGTAAAAAATAAAAAAGTTAGATAAACTTTCAGGAGTGTAAAAAAATATTAAAAGTTAAAAAAAAAAAAAACCTTTTCCCATTTTTCCCCAAGCACAATGTAAAAAAAAAAAAATTGGTATCGCTGTGTCCGTAAAAGTCCAAACTATTACAATATAGCATTATTTGACTCGCACGGTGAACAGCGAAAAAAAAGAAATAGAACCCCAGAATCGTTGTTTTTTTGGTCACCATAGCGCTACAAATAATTAAATAAATGGTGATAAATCGTATGTACCAAGAAATGGTGCTAATAAAAACGACAGCTCGTCCCACAAAAAATAAGCCCTCACACCGCTCAAACGATGAAAAAAAATCTACAAGTTATGGCTCTCAGAATGTGGTGAAACAGAACAAAATTCATTTTTTTAATCAGTAGTTTTTTCTTTGTAAAAATAGTAAAATATTTTTTTCCTATTTTCTGTTGTCTAAAACCTGGGAGCGTCTTCTAGTCAGGTGCGTCTTCTAGTCCAAAAAATACGGTAATTACTGGATAAAATAGGACTTTTATTATATTGGGTATGAATATAAGTATTGATAGAGGTCTTTCCAAGTTTCTCACGCTGTACAATATTATTTACTATAGCTATGTAAGCTTATTATTCCATTATACAATGTGTATAGGATAGAGCCAGCCAATGAAACTTATAGTGTTTGCAATCCTAAATGAGCCCTAAGGGCTAATGCACAAGAAAGTGTGCGCCACCCGAGTCCCGCTCGTGATCCATGGAATGTTCTATCTTTACACGGATCATAGAGTCGGGTCCGTTTTCATTCAACAACTAATGCACGTGGAGCGTATTATTAGAACTTTAATATTGATGGCCTATCCTTGGGACAGGCCATAAATATCTGCTCAGTAGGGGTTAGACTGCCAGGAACTCTGCCAACACCAGAATAAAGGGGCGGCGGCGCTCCCAGGGGTTGTGGCTATGCCTGGTATTACAGCCCAGTCTCAATACCTGGCTCTACTGGATAGTGTTAATGTTACTCACGTTGTAGCTCCATTTTCTCATTGACTGCAGGACATTACTAGAAATTACAGTCAAGTAGCCATTGTGTGTTAGGGTATGTGCACACACACTAATTACGTCCGTAATTGACGGACGTATTTCGGCCGCAAGTAGTGGACCGAACTCAGTGCAGGGAGCCGGGCTCCTAGCATCATAGTTATATACGATGCTAGGAGTCCCTGCCTCTCCGTGGAACTACTGTCCCGTACTGAAAACATGCTTACAGTACGGGACAGTTGTCCTGCAGCGAGGCAGGGACTCCTAGCATCGTACATAAGTATGATGCTAAGAGCCCGGCTCCCTGCACTGTGTTCGGTCCGGTACTTGCGGCCGAAATACGTCCGTAACTTACGGACGTAATTAGTGTGTGTGCACATACCCTTATGGTATAGAGTAGACTGTATGTAATGCAGTGTTAGACACTATCTGGCCAAGTATCTGCATGTTTCTCTTCCATTGCTGTACAGAATATTACTTTTAGTTCTGTGAGTCATCTGACTAAAGTGCACATAGATAGATTGCTCAATAGCTTTGTCATGGGATTTTCAAGGACGACAAATGAAGTTTGCAAAAACCTTTTAGATAACTATTAGACACAACTCATGTAGACTACCGTATTATAGCATGGAATGTGTTTTGTTCCTTTACATATAGGCAGTGGCGTAACTATCGCTGTAGCAGTGGCTGATACGGGGCCCGCGACATGAGGGGGCCCGTGCTGCCTGCCTGCACAGTGTCAGGAAGAGTCAATACACAAATTCATAGAAAGCCAACAACCACCAATACCTTATTAAGGTATAGCTGAGATCCAAAACCCCTTAAGAAAGGAATCCCGAAGGGCCAATATCTGCGAGCCCGTAGAAATTGCACAAGTCTGTCTGACTATCAGAATGCAGCCTCTGACTTAGTGTAGCTAAACATTTGACAAACTTCTGATATGTCATAGTGACATGTCAGAAGTTTGGATTGGTGGGGGTCCGAGCACTGAGACCCCAACAATCGCAAGGACAAAGCAGCTGAAGCGCTCGTGTGCGCGCTCAGCCGCTTCGTGTCTGTTCGTCTTTTTCCGGAAATAAATGTATCGTGTACGGACTCAATAGAAAGTCTATGAGCCTGTACTCTGATACATCGGCTTTCTGGAAAAAGCCGAACAAACACAAAGCGGCTGAGCGCGCACACAAGCGCTTCAGCTGCTTCCTTCTAGCGATTGGTAGGGGTTTCAGTGCTTAGACCCCCACCAATCCAAACTTCTGACATGTCACTATTACATGTCAGAAGTGTGTCAAACTATTAGCTACACTTTAAAAATTAGATTTGGTCGAAGGAGATACCCAGGATGGGTTCCCAAAAATGCACATCATCATGCTTTATCAGTGAATAGGAACGAACTTCTGAATCCAAGAATGAGGGGACCGACCTTAGAATCATAGGGACCTATGATTCACAACATATACAAGTGAGAGTGGTCAAAAGCTGATCCCGATGTAGGGGGATTTCTGAGTGATAGGCCAGCGATCACCTACTGTAGAGGACGTAAGGACTTGAAGGACAGACTGGTAAGGCATGTAGGTCAATCTTAGTGAGTAAATCTTATGAGTACTACATCAGGTCGTTCTTACAAAAATCATGACTTCATCAACTGTAGGACCCAATACCTGATGACGTGTAGTTGTAGTATCCAGTATATGGGTAAAACCATTCGTGAGTTTCGCAGACAAATTAGGCACCACAGTGATGATACTGAAAAGCGAGCTGATACCCCAATTTCGCGCCACATTTGGGAGAAACATCATGGTGATACTGATCATTTGAGATTCCAAGGCATTGAGAGGGTACGTCCCCAACCCAGAGGTGGTAATTGGGATAAACGTATTCTCCAACGGGGAAGCACAATAGATATTTTTGCTACAGACTGTTAAACCTGGTGGCTTGAATGAAAACATTTCTTATACATGTTTCCAATGAGGGAGTTGGTTTTACGTTTTGGACCAGTTTGCCCTGTTTTATAATAATACTGTTTTATTTCAATGTGTTTGCAAACTGTATGTGACCTTGTTTGTGGTGGTTGGGTATGTGTATCTGACTATTTTTTCCAATGTTTTATCCTCTTATGACCTCTTAACCCCTTAAGGACCTATGACGAAAATGAACGTCATGGCAGGCTGCTAGATCGTGCATCATAATGTTCATTTTTGTCATGGCTCAGTCCTGTCACCGTGTGTTTACACACGGTGACAGTTTGAAGCAGACAGCTGTCACAGACAGCTGATTCTCACAGTCAGCGGCCGGGAGACTGTTTACAGCACAGCACAGCGAGATCTCGCTGTAAATGACAACTTACAACGTAATCTCGCGAGACTACGCCTGCTATGCTGTAAATCGCAGACAAGTGTCAGGATTCTGAATACACCTCACGTCCTGGCTAGAGGTAATGTCTATTCATTGTCAGGACACTTGATTAACATTAGTGTGTGTGTATGTGGCTGCACATAGCGATATAGCTATATCGCTATGTGCTGTGTAAATGAATGGGGAGAAGTGTATGACGCTGATTGGTCACTGATTGGTCAGCGTCATACACTTCTCTCCACAATGCCCACTTGGTCAAAAAGTAAAACACGCCCAGTTGGTCATTTAAGGCTATGTTCACACGGAGTATTTTGGGGGAGGAATATCTGCCTCAAAATTCCGTTTGGAACTTTGAGGCAGATATTCCTCTCCCTGCACGCCGATTTTCGCGGCAATTATCGCACCGTTTTTCGCCCGCGGCCATTGAGCGCCGCGGGCATAAAACAGCGAGAAATACGCTTTCTCCTGCCTCCCATTGAAGTCAATGGGAGGTCAGAGGCAGAAGCGCCCGAAGATAGGGCATGTCGCTTCTTTTTCCCACGAGGCAGTTTTACTGCTCGCGGGAAAAAGACGCAGACGCCTCCCATTGAAATCAATGGGAGGCGTTCTCGGGCCGTTTTTGCCGAGTTTTGCGACGCGGTTTCCGCGTCAAAAAACTCGGCAAAATACCCCGTGTGAACATAGCCTAAGAAAGTCATTAGCATAAAGCTAATATAAGTCATAACTCTAAATAAAAAACACTGCTGTGATCTACATTACAGCGCCGATCACATTATGTGCAAGATAGGGCACTTATAAGTATATTAGAGAGGCTCTGTCACCACATTATAAGTTTGTTTCTGTTATATAAACTATACATATACACAAATATATATATATTATTCAGGTAGAAAAAGCAGAACTTAGTAGTGAAATGGCGGGTTCTATGCGCTCTTGACCTTGATCAAACGGTCCTATAAAAATATGCAAAAATGGCAGCATTCCAAAGGTGGATTTCAAATAAAGATGTGGTTTATTATTCCATGTCCAATAACCAGCTACAGTGAAAGTCGGGCTCTTTGTCATGAGGACATAATGTTTGTTAAGTACAGGATAAAAAAGATGTCCTCATGATCACCTCCATCCATGATGAAAGGAGCCCTGTTTCTGTGTGAGGGATGAATGCCACCATTACGAAACCGCACTGCATACAGCAGTACAAGAAGCATATGGGAGGGGTGGACCTTGCCGACCAAATGATGCAGCCCTATAGTGCAGTTAGAAAGTCCAGGGTCTGGTATAAAAAATTGGCCATCCATCTTGTGCAAATGGCACTATATATTTCATTCACTATTTACAGGAAACCAGGGACCTTACCTGACCTACCAGGAAAAGGTCATAACATTTTTTTCTTTTTGGAGACGAGTGTAGGGAGACCACGGCTACAACCTCAAGCGAGGCCAGCAGAGTAATTCCATCCATTTTCCATCCCAACTGCCCCCAACTGCTATTAAGAAACGTCCCCAAAAGAGATGCCGGGTGTGTTTTCAAAAATGGAACAATAGGAGACACCGGCTACCAGTGTGATACTTGCCCAGACAATCCAGGCCTCTGTATGCACGAATGTTTACGATTATATCATTCATCAATAGATTATTAAATTGTTTGTTATGTGTACTAGGGATTCACGATGCATCGAAACTTCGATACTGTTTCGATACCGTGCACCCTCAAACGGTTCAATACCGTTATTTCATGTATTTCGATACTAAGCTGTGCGGCCACGCAGCTTAGCATTGTAACACATGAATGTAGTTAGAGCGCTGATGCGGCTGTGTAATACAGCAATTGCCCCGCTCCTGAGTCCTGACAACTGTGCGCCTGTTCAGCATGATGTGATGCGACCAGCGCCGCACTAACGATTGCCAGCACTGAAGATAGAACATGGTGGGCGCACTGCAAAACACCCCCATATTCTGTCTTCAGTTCCTGCGCTCACTAGTGCAGCACCGGCTGCATCACCTCATGCTGACCACGTGCGCACTTGTTGTAAGGAGTCGGGCAATGGGTGTATTATACAGCCGCAGCCCCGCTTTGACGGTGAAAATCAGATAAACCTCTCATCTCCGCCGCTATTCCCCTGAATGCTGCGATCAAAGCTGACCGCAGCATTCAAGGGGAAAATGAGAAGGGGCATGCCCCTTGGATCGCGTCACAGGGAATTCCTGTGATGCTTCCCTCTGACGCGATTTGAGGGACATACCATATATGGGCAGACAGCCCAGGGTCCATTGAAGGACCCCAGGGCTGTCTGACCATATTTCCTGTTGTTAGGGCATACAGAGGTATGTCCTAACAACTGCCTGTGTACTATCGGTACACAGGCTAATTTACTGGCATATAGATATATGCTAGTACACTAAAGTTTAAAAATAAAAAAGTAAAAACCTAAAGTAATGTTAAATTTAAAAAATACACTTAAACATTTTTTACAAAAAACATTAAAATAGGTCTCAATACATAAAATATACACCTATTCGGTATGGGCACAGCCGTAAAAACCTGCACAACAATTTTTGTCGGCATTTATGATGTGTATGCTGTAAAAAATAAAATAAAAACTTTCTTTCATTTATGATGAAATTAACCTCCATGTGCCTCACATTAATAGTAATTAACCCCATCATGTACCTCACACTAAGGCCTTATTCACACAAACATGTTATACGTCCGTGCTACGCGCGTGATTTTCACGCGCGTCGCACGGACCTATGTTAATGAATGGGGCCGTTCAGACTGTCAGTGCGCAGCGTGAAACTCATGACATGTCCGATATTTGCCCGTTTCGCGCAGCACGCACCCATTGAAGTTAATGGGTGCGTGCAAATCGCGCTCGGCACACGGAAGCACTTCCGGGTGCCACGTGTGATTCGCGCAACAGTAGTAAAATAAATGAATGAAAACAGAAAAGCACCACGTGCTTTTCTGTTTGTAAACCTAAAACCAGAGTGTCATAATGATGCCGGCTGCGCGAAAATCACACAGCTGCGCACCATATGCTGATGACAGACGGACCTTTTGCGCGCGCAAAACGCAGCGTTTTTTGCGTGCGCAAAATTTACACGTCCGTGGGAAGTAGGCCTGAGGCCTTATTCACACGAACGTGTATTACGTACGTGATACGCGTGTGAAAATCACGCGGGTCGCACGGACCTATGTTAGTGAATGGGGCTGTTCAGTATATATCCGCTGCGTAAAACTCACGACATGTCCTATACTTGCCCGTTTTTCGCGCATCACGCAACCCAATGAAGTCCATGGGTGCGTGAAAATCGCGCACCGCACACGGAAGCAATTCCGTGTGACGCACGTGATTCGTGCAACAGTAGATAAAGAAATGAAGGAAAAAATAAAAGCACTTCCTTCATTTCTTTTTCTAAACTTCAAAACTGCATGTCATAAGCATGGCATATGCGTGAAAATCACGCAGCCAACGCTGATGACACACGGCAGTGCAACGCACGCAAAACACAGCGTTTTTTGCGCTCGCAAAACGCACATGTTCGTGTGAATAAGGCCTAGCTCAATGTTGTCCATTATAACTGAGAAACATGATGGGGTTAATTACTATTAATGTGAGTCACATTCAAAATTCATCATCACATCTCGCGCCTCACATCAGAAAATGTTGGCAAAGTATCGTTTGGGTATCGAAAATCACAATACTACACAAAGTATCGGTATTGAAGTCCAAATTCCGGTATGGTGACAACCCTAGTGTGTACTCTTGTTTTGTCCCTTCAGACATTTCTATTACGGTACTTTATTTTCTGATTCATTCTCTACTTAATTTTCACTCCATTTCTCACTACCATATTGGCCACTTATAATTTTGATTTCAGCAAAAGTCCAAACAAAATTAAAATTCTCATTATACTCTAGATGACTATCTTGAGGGTTGTTGGAGTTATTTTTCTTTTGCCCTTACCCCTCAAAGACTCGGCAGACATGACATGGTGCCTGTAAACGATTGAAGCTAGATTGTTGCCATGAAAGCCTGTCGTGCAGATTAGGTCCTCATTTTGGTTTGTTTTTTTTTTAGCACAGAAGTACCAGCGCAATAAAATGTGGGGTGCATTTCCTCAGTTTACTTTGCTTTGTACAAAAAAAATTTCATGAAAGTGACGCATTTGTGAAAAAAAATTCTAATTTTTCACACTTGATTTGCATAAATTCTCTAAAAAATGTCACGGTCTAAATCAGGGGTCTCAAACTCGGCCGGGTAAGTGGGCCACATATAGAAAAAATGTGAAGTTGACGGACCGCATTACTTTCAAATTTGATACAATACAAAAATATTGTTAATCAATAAGTTGTTTGAACTGCTATAATAATACATTACTATAACAATACTACATTACTCTAATAATATTTAATTACTATAATAATACTGCATTACTATAACAATACTACATACCTATAATAATAGCACTAGGTTTAAACTTAACGGAAATTTGCAAGATTTCTCCACGTACTTATTTCAACAATCCAGTTTTACAGCTTAAGGCCTCATTTACACGAGCGTGTGCGTTTTGCGCGCGCAAAAAACGCTGCGTTTTGCGCGCGCAAAAGGCACTTGGCAGCTCCGTGTGTCATCCGTGTATGATGCGCGGCTGCGTGATTTTCGCGCAGCCGCCATCATATTGATGAGGCTAGTCGACGCCCGTCACTGTCCAAGGTGCTGAAAGAGTTAACTGATCGGCAGTAACTATTTCAGCACCCTCGACAGTGAATGCCGAACACAATATACACCAACCTGTGAATAAAAAAAGACTTTCATACTTACCAAGAACTTCCTGCTTCCCCCAGTCCGGGCTCCCGGCCGTTGCCTTGGTGACGCGTCCCTCTCTTGTCATCCGGCCCCACCTCCCAGGATGACGCCGCAGTCCATGAGACCGCTGCAGCCTGTGATTGGCTGCAGCCTGTGCTTGGCCTGTGATTGGCTGCAGCCTGTGCTTGGCCTGTGATTGGCTGCAGCTGTCACTTTGACTGAACTGTCATCCCGGGAGGTCGGACCGGAGTTATCGGTAAGTCAGAACGTCTTTTTTTTTTTTACAGGTTCATGGATTTTCGGAGCGGAAGTCACTGTCCATGGTGCTGAACCAGTTTAACGCTTTCAGCACCGTGGACAGTGACTGTCTCCTGACGTCGCGTACCCGAACATTTTTTACCGGTTTCGGTCAAAACGAGTTTGGCCGAACCCGGTGAAGTTCGGGGCGCTCATCTCGAATTTGACACTCCGTTTGGATGTTTGTAAACAGAAAAGCACGTGGTGCTTTTCTGTTTACATTCAGGAGTTTGACAGCTCTTGCGCGAATCACGCAGTTCGCACGGAAGTGCTTCCGTGCGGCATGCGTGGTTTTCACGCACCCATTGACTTCAATGGGTGCGTGAGTGCGCGAAAAACGCACGATTATAGAACATGTCGTGAGTTTTTTTCTGCGCACACGCAATGAGCGCAATTCACGCATCGTCTAAACAGCCCCATTGACTAATATAGGTGCGTACGACATGCGTGCAAAGCACGCGCGTCGCACGCGCGTATAATACGTTCGTGTAAATGAGGCCTAAGTCTCGCTAAATGCAGTCCGGCGGCTCAGTTGGCAGCGTTTGGCAGACAAACAAATGTCAAGATTAGGCAGCCCCTTTTTAGATAGTGCCACAGAGCCCTCTATAGATACTGCCACAGTGCCCTCTGTAGATAATGCCACAGTGCCCTCTGTAGATAATGCCACAGTGCCCTCTGTAGATAATGCCACACACCCCTAGATAATGCCACAGTGCTCTCTGTAGATGCTGCCACAGCGCCCTCTGCCTGCAGATGCTGCCACGGCGCCCTCTGCCTGCCGATGCTGCCACGGCGCCCTCTGCCTGCCGATGCTGCCACACACACCCCCAGTACATAGCTCCATTGGCCAGGGATTCCTCTGCTGAAGGAGTCCCTGACGTCACTGTTCATACAGGGGATCCTCCTGGACTGGAATGTGATGTCAGAGGCAACCCCAGAACTGGTGTTCCAGAGTGGAGCACTAGTATAAGCTCTGCTCCAGGACTCTGGGGAAGCCACTGACATCAGTGTCCATATATGGACAGTGATGTCAAGGGCTTTCCACCTTCTGGAGTCCCAGAGCAGAGCCGCTTCTAGCACTCGGCCTGGGATTCTAGCTCTGCTCCTGACATCACTGTTCATATATAGACAGAGATGTCAGGGGCAACCCCAGAGCTGGAGTCCCGGGCAGAGCGCTAGCAGCGCTCCTACTGGGACTCCAGCTGTGCTCCTGACATCACTGTCCAGCTCTGGGGAAGCACTAGAGATCGCTGTCCATATGTGGACAGCGATGTCAGGGTATTCCACAGAGTCCCGGAGCAGAGCCTATACTAGCGCTCTGCCCGGGACTCTGGCTCTGGGGAAGCCCCAGACATCGCGTGTCCTTATATGGACAGCGATGTCAGGGGATTCCACAGAGTCCCGGAGCAGAGCCTATACTAGCGGCTCTGCGTCCTACAAGCCGCAGATGACAGCCTCAGGGTCCGCGTGCTTGAGACCCTGGTTTAAATGCTCACTACACCCCTAGATAAATACCTTGAGGCGGTCTAGTTTTCTAAATGGGGTCATTTATGGGGAGTTTCTATCGTTCTGGCAGCTCAATGCCTTTGCCAATGTGCAGTGGGGCCTAAAACATTTTCTAGCAAAGTGTGTCCTGAAAGCTTCCGGGTGCTCCCTTCCTTTTGGGCCCTGCCGTGTGTCCAGGCAGCGCATTAGGGCCACGATGGGAGTATTTTCGAAGACAGGAGAAACAGGGTGATAGATTTTTGGGGTGTGTTTTTCATTTTCATGTTCGCTTTACAAAGAAATCTGTCTTTAAAGTGTCACATTTGTGAAAAAAAGGGAAATTTTATTTGTTTTCATCCGCTCTGAATGATTTCTTACAAAAAAAACTGTGGGGTCAAAATATTTAAAACAACCCTTAATGAATACCTTAAGGGGTGTCGTTTTCAAAATGAGGTCATTTATGGGGTTTCCATTATTATAAGACCTATGAGCCTGTGAAAACTTGGCTTAGTGCAGGAAAACTAAATGTACTTACAAATTTATTCATGATTTTATACATTTTTAAGTCTCCTAAATTGCTCAAAAATTTCTTTATTTTTTTAAAAGTTATGCCAAAATAGAGTAAAGAGATGGAAATATATCTTTTAAAAAAAAAAAAAAATTACAGTATGTACATATGTGACATATTGCAGTTCAAAATAGGGAAAAGCGAAAAACTCTTACAACATTTCGTCAACTTTTTTATTAAATCGTATTAGTCTTCTTTTACCACCTAAATAAAGTCCAACATGTGACGAAAAAAACAATACATTATACATTGCTTCCTGTTTTATATAACACGGTCTGTGGGTATGTGGACCATCTAGGCCGCAACTCCGTAGCGGGGAGGCAGCTGGCCAAACAACAGAGCACCCAAGCAATACAAAGTCCTGCACTAGGGTACCTGAGTAATCCAGACAGCGGCCGAGGGATGGCAGTGGGTGCAGCAGGTTACGCCAGATGTGGCGGATCGCAGCAGGTTGTGCCAGACGTGGCAGAAGACACTGGACGTGGCAGAAGACACCAGGTGCAGTAGGACACGACTCCAACACTAACAGGCTCAGGAACAAGAACACAGCACGGGATACAGGTAACAGGGCACGGGTAGGAACAGGATAACACTAAGGGACCATTTGCAAGACTGACCTGGGAATACTAACAACACTCAGGCAATGAGCAAAGGGGCAGGGCCCTTATAGTCCAGGGGAATCATGGGCTAATTGATGATGATTGCCATGTGCGTGTGCTGGCTCGGGCACAAGCGTGCGAGCGCACCCTACAGGACACAGCAGACCGGAGCAGAAGTGAGCGCTGGCGTCTCCTGGGAAGGAGATGCGAGCCAGCGCTCACAGATCCAGGGCTACGGCCGCCGGGGGGTAAGTAATCCCGACGGTCTGTGGCAATGGAGCGCTACAGGGGGTGTGATTCAATCATCCATCCTCTTGATGGGCAGGGCTTAGTTCTTAAATAGCAGGCGTTCCGTCGCACGCGCTGCAGTCAGATACCAGAGCCGTGCCGTTAGAGTAAAGTTCTAGCAGACACAGGGCGGCTTGAAAACTGCACGAAAAATGTGTGCTAATCTGCCTTGTTTCACTGTACACCTCGGAAGAAATGTCTTATAGAAACAAAGGATTCAGAAACGCATCAGGTGTTTAATTTGGTCTTCTTGTGAATGCACCCTCTTGTCCTAGGAGCTAAATCTCTGAATGCACACTATTGCTATAGGTTCAGCGCTGTTATGTATGGGTGTGAATGCACACTACTTCTATGTGCTGGTGCTCAATTCAGCGTGAATGGACACTCTGCTAGGTATCAGATCTCAATTCAGTGTGAATGCACACTGTGTCTTAGGTGTTGCTTTGTTTCTATGGAGTGTGAATGCACACTCTGCTAGGTATCAGATCTCAATTCAGTGTGAATGCACACTGTGTCTTAGGTGTTGCTTTGTTTCTATGGAGTGTGAATGCACACTCTGCTAGGTATCAGATCTCAATTCAGTGTGAATGCACACTTTGCTACTAGTCCCGGTAGGGATAGTTTATAAATTTTGAGCTAGGAATATGTGGCATTAGTGCAATAGTTGAACTTTATGTGAATATTACTCCCTATGGAGACCCTTATCTAGCTTTCACATACCTGGTTAGCCTGGTATCTTCAGGAATATATTGGATAGTCTAGCCCAAATTTGAAAGGATTTAATATTAAAATTGTCTTTTAAGCGTTCTTTTCCAGGCGGCTTTTTCTATTTTCAGTAAGGGTATGTTTACACGCTTAACAAAAAAAGGGAAAACAGCCCCTGATTTTCAGCCGTCTTTTGCGGTGTTATTACAGCCTTTTTTTGAGCTGTTTTTCTATTGTCAATGAAAAACGGCTCCAAAAACGGCTCAAGAAGTGACACTTTTTTTTATGCCCCGTTAGAACGGAACGCCGTAATTCCTATTGAAATCACTAGGCAGATGTTTGTAAGCGTTCTGCTTCTGATTTTTCAGCCCTTTTTCGGGACATTTGCGGCCCGAAATACGGATGAAAATAGCCTGTGTGAACATAACCTAACTTGAATGCAAAATCTCTAACCTTATATCTTCATAATTTTAATAAACACATTCAATAGTATCTGCGTCCCAATGGCGCTATATACGGGGGGGATGGGACTGGCGCTATCTTCAAGGGGGTGTGGCACTATCTACACGGACACGGTGGCACTATATAGGTGCACTATCTACATGAGCACCAGGGGCGTAGCTAAAGGCTCATGGACCCCGATTCTTCTTGGCGCCCCCCCTCTCCCAAACTTCTCATGATCGACGGCCCGCAGCTTTCAGCTGCATCGCTGGGTCTCTTAAGTGATCCAACGATGCAGCACTAGCAGCCAGGGACGTCACTAAGGTCTTAAAACATCAGGGGAAATAGCCCTGATACACACATTTTTTTGAGGGGTATATGTATGTGTATATGAGACAGCATATCTATAGCACCATGACCCTATAGCTATGGATAGGATTAGAGGCAGTGGCTCAGCAGACAGTATCACACATGATAGGAACCCGCTTAACTTTTTATTACTTTTAAAACTTTTTTTTATTTTTACACAACTTTTTTTTTTACTTTGTCCCACCGGGGGACTTGAAGACAAGAGGCCGTGATCACAATTCTAATACACTGCACTACATGCGTAGTGCAGCGTATTAGAGCTGTCAGCTACTAGCTGACAGCAAGCATAGTGGGCCCTGACTTTGTCAGGACCCAGTAGGCTTCCGTAGATGGAATAGCCGGAGGCCATTATTAGGCCTCCGATTGCAACAGCAACCATCACCGCCCGCTATCATGTAGTGGGCCGTCGATGGTGGTTTAACCCCTAAGAAGCCGCGATCGATATTGAACGCGGCTTCTAAGGGGGTTAATCAGCGGGGACACTGCAATTGGTCCCCGCTGAAGGAGCTGCTGGAACTGCTGTACGAGGTCATTCCTCCCGCGACTTACTATTCAGTCATGGAGCGCGAACGATGTGCTTACCCTGACAGAATAGTACGTCCAGGAGCGGGAAGGGGGTAAACATCCTGGAATATAGGATCGTTCTAAAGCCCTTACCATCTTTTCTTACAAAGGTAGTGTCCAAATTTCATTGTCCGCAGGAGATATCCCTTCCTTCTTTCTGCTCTTCCCCTAAGAATGAAAAGGTGGCGGAATTTCATACGCTGGATGTCATAAGATGTATCCTCACATATCTAGACAGAACAAAATCTTTCAGATGTCAGGAGCAATTGTTAATTTAGTTCCACGACAAAAACCGAGGTCACATGGCAAGCAAGATTTCTATTTCAAAATGCATCAAGGAAGCGATCTCCCATTCCTACATAGTCATGGAGAAGTATCCTCCTTTGCTGCTTAAAGCTCGTTCAACCAGAGCTGGGCTGGGCTGAGAAGGCTTCTGCCTCAATTGAGCAGGTCTGTAAGGCTGTGTTCACACGAGCATGTTAGGTCCGTAATGGACGGAACGTATTTCGGCCGCAAGTCCCGGACCGAACACCCTGCAGGGAGCCGGGCTCCTAGCATCATAGTTATGTACGATGCTAGGAGTCACTGCCTCTCCATGGAACTACTGTCCCGTACTGAAAACATGATTTCAGTACGGGACAGTTGTCCTGCAGCGAGACAGGGACTCCTAGCATCGTACATAACTATGATGCTAGGAGCCCGGCTCCCTGCAGTGTGTTCGGTCCGGGACTTGCGGCCGAAATACGTTCCGTCCATTACGGACGTAACGTGTTCGTGTGAATCCAGCCTTAGGCTGCGACATGGTCTAGTCCAAATACTTATTTTTTAAACACTATAGATTGGATGTAATGTCCAACCATGACCTTGGCTTTGGCCGTAAAGTTTTACAGGCCATTGTCCCGTCCTCCCCACCTAGAAAAAAATCTATGTTAATCCTCGTGGTGGTGCTGCCGTGGAGGTGTAGAGGGAAAAATAATTATTACTTACCGGTAATTTGATTTTCCTTTAACCTCCACGACAGCACAAGGTTTTTTCCCACCCTTTTCCATAAATTTATTTGGAGAATATTAAAATTCTTAGCCTGTATGTTATCAAGTCTCAGGTATAAACTGGAGAGGGTAAGGCGGAGGGGGAATTTAAACTGCTTCCTGTTGTTTCCTGTCCCTTTTGGAGGCGGGAAATCCCTCCTGGTGGTGCTGTCGTGGAGGTTAAAGGGAAATCAAATTACCGGTAAGTAATAATAATTTTCCATATAATAAGGCTTTTATTATAGAAAAAAATGAAACCGTTAAAAAAAAAAAAAAAAAAGTACCCTCTGGATCCGGGGTCCTATCGACCAATATCATTGATAGACCAAGACCAGAAAATACTTACAAAAATCTTAGCCAATCGTTTAGCAGTGTATCTACCGACATTGATGGGAAAATCTCAAGTGGGCTTTGTAAGGGGCAGGGCAGCAGTGACTAATCTGCGTAAGGTGTTAATAGTATTAGAAACAGTCCGACACGATCCCTGGCCAGGTACCCGGCCGGCACTCTTAGCGCTAGACGCAGAGAAAGCGTTTGATAACATACAGTGGGAATGGCTGGGGATGGTGTTAGACAAGATGAATGTCATGGGAGCCTTTCGGAACTTTCTGAAGGGGGTCTATACTAATCCCCAAGCGTGTGTCTATTCTTCAGGATTTATGTCGGCTCCCTTCCAGCTGTATAAAGGGACCAGGCAGGGATGTCCCTTGTCGCCACTTTTATTTAATCTAGCACTCGAACCAATGGCTAGATTTCTGGAAGAGTCGGCAGTGTTCGAACGTATCCAGGTGGGATCTTTGGCGGTCAAGCTGGCCTTGTTCGCTGATGATGTTATTCTGTTTATGTCAAATCCTCAAGAACACTTAATGCCGGTCTTTCGCTTTTTGCAGGACTTTGGGCAATGCTCGGGATACAAAGTAAATGTAGCTAAAAGCGAACTGCTGGAGTTGGGCAAACCATTACCTGGGATCTTTTGGCAATCCTTGGGATGTGGGATATCTCCGGTGAAACAATGTATCACTTATCTGGGAATCAAGATAGGGAAGGCACCTGAAACCTTGTATGGCTTAAATTACCCGCCACTGTTTCAAAAAATGCAGGCGGAACTTAACAGATGGGGCCAGTTACCGATATCCCTTCTGGGGAGGTGCCACCTGATTAAGATGGTCAGTTTCCCCAGATTGCTATACCCCTTTCAAACACTCCCACTCTTACTGAAACATGGGGACGTATCCAAGCTGAATTCGGCATTTACTAAATTCATATGGGCGGGAAAGAGGCCTCGCATTGCACTCACTAAGCTCATGAGGAACAAGCATGAGGGGGGGGCTGAAATTTCCCAATATTAGGGGCTACAATGTGGTGTGCCTCTTTTGACATGTAGTGGACTGGCTTCATGAAACGAGTCATTATTCCAACTTCGAGCTAGAGGGGGAGTATGCCTCGCCCTGGAGCTTAAAGGCCTTGTTGCATTGTCATGTGGCCTCTCTTCCGTGCCGTCTCAAGACATCCATTGTTCTGAGGGATACAGTCCTAGCCTGGAAAGTAGTCCGTAAAATTTTTGACTTGCCTTACCTGCTATCCAAGCACATGCCGTTGTGTGGGCACTCTGAATTTTTACCGGGAGTAGACAGTAGAGACAGATTTGCCTCTTGAGAGAATGCAGGTATTAGCAATGCAGGGGACCTGATGCATACAGAGGAAAGGAGGTGGTTAACCGGATCGGAAATCAGGGCTAAATTCAATACCTCAGAGGACAGCGCTAATTTCCTACAAGTCCTCCAGTTGCGATCATTCTGTACCTCTAGGCTCAGGGATTTAAATAAGGAGGCCACCACTCATATGAGGTCATTGGCCCAGTGGCTCTTCGGGCGACTATCGCGCGGTTGTATAGAGCACTCGGGGGATATTTTGCCCGCCCGCAACTACGGGTAATGTTCAAAGTCTGGGAACGGTGGACGCATGAGCCGGCAATAGGAGAGACCATATTGGGGGGATGGGAGACGGTACGGAAGGTGGTCATTAATGAGAGCTGGAGGGAAACCTATTTCAAATTAATGCATACGGCTATATATGGCTTCAATATTCTGCCTTCACAGTCCATCCCCGATCGCATCACGAGTTGTCCCAAATGCAATACCCCCCTGACGAATTTGTGGCACGGAGTATGGGGTTGTGCTCATACTAAACGGTACTGGATAATGATACAGACTATATTTCAGATTATTGGAAAGCAAACCTTCCAATGACGCCCCAAACGCTGCTGTTCCATCAGGCGAGACCGCCAGTGGTAGAGGTGGCTGGAGGAACCAGATCCCCTCCCCCCCTGGTGCACACAGTTTTGTTGGTGGCTTTGAGATGCCTTCTATGCAAATGGCTAGAAGCTGATACACTGGATATCGATATGATCGTGTCCCAATTGAAACAGTTGTTAGCCCTTGAACGAGTGGAGGTAGAAAGAAGGAAAGAAACGGGAACCAAAAAGCTGTTTGCTAAATGGCAGCTATTTATAGAAACGCAATGCACAGCGAATGAGGTGGTGGAAATTGTTGCACCGTTTAGACACACAGTTATCATACACCGCTCCTGGCTGGCACTTTAGGAGGCTTACAACTACAGTCAGTCTAGTAGTAGATAGGGGATAGAGGGGGAGGAGCCACTCTTTTAGGACCTAAGTCGTGACCAGGAATAGGGGAAGTCACGTTGGTTGTTTAAACAAATGCAAAACGATATGCCATGCATGTATGTATGTACTTAATTTGCTTCTGTTATACTGTTCATTGACATCGCAATTTTTTCTTTTTGTGAAATGTTTGTACAAAATTTGTAAAAAATGTTAATAAAAAATTATTTTTTAAAAAAAAACAAAAAAAAAAAACTACACACATTTGGTATCACCACGTTTGTAATGACCGAAACAATAAATCTATAATATTATTTTTCCCGCACGGTGAACAGCGCAAAAAACAATAACAGAATCACTATTTTTTGGTCACCACCCCTCCCAAATTACAGAATAAAAAGTGATCAAAAAGTCACATGTACCCCAAAATAGTACCAATAAAAACTACAACTCAAAAAACAAGCCCTTCTATAGCGTTGTTGACGCAAAACTAAAAAGTTATGGCTCTCAGAATATGGGGACACAAGAAAAAAGTTTTTTTTGTGCAAACGCTGAAAAAACCCATAAGAAAGCTATATATATTTGGTGTCACTGTAATCGTATCGAACCGCAGAATAAAGTAAAATTGTCATTTTAAAAGAAAGAATAGAAAAAAGTCAGAATTGTAGGTTTTGGTCACCTTGCTTGCCAAATAATGGAATAAAAATTGATCCAAAAATCGCATGTACCACAAAACGGTACCAATGAAAACTAAGATTATCCCGCAACAATAAAGCCCTCACACAAAAAGTTCTGGCTCTCCGAATAAGGCGACGCAAAATGTGCAGTGTTCCAAAAGCGGATTAGATTGGGCACCATATACCAGTGCGACACTGGCCACATATCTATGAATTATTATTATTATTTACCCGATTTATTATACCCTCTTTTTATGCCCTGATGTACACCGCACAGCTTACATATGCCACCACATTATGAACTGAAATGCCAATAATTCCCCAAACAGAACTACTACCAAGCTAAATCTGCGCTCCAATAGCCAAATGGCGCTCCTTCCCTTCTTAGCCCTACAGCGTGCCCAAACAGCAGTTTACGTCCACTTATATGGCATCACCATACCGATTAGAACCCGCTTAACAGTTTCAGATATTTGTCTTCAGTGGCACAAACTGGGCACAACCTGTTGTGCACTAAAATGTCATAACAGTGGAAAGTTGTAATTTTTACTTTGCACCATCCACTTCGCATTCATTTCTAATGTAAATACACCTGTGGGGTCAAAATGCTCACTGCACCCCTTAAAACGCCTTAAGGGATATAGTTTCTAAAATAGGAGTGACTACTTGGGGGTTTGTTTTACTATTTGACCTCGGGGCCCTGCAATTATGGGCCAATGCTGTGAAAATCGCCAAAATAGGACTGAAAAGCGCATGTTGCTCTTCACTTCTGAGCTTTTTCATATATCCAGGCAAATGCTAAATGCCTTGAGGGGTATAGTTTCCAAAATGGGGTTACTTCTTGGGGGCTTCCACTGTACTCTGGTACCTCAGTGGTTTTGCAAATACGCCAAATTGTGCTCCGGCCTTTCTGAGCACTGCCGTATGTTGAAACAGCAGTTTATGACCACATGTTGGGTATAGCCAAACTCTGAAGAAATTGCTTTACAAAGGTTGGGGTGCCTTTTCTCCCTTATCCCTTGTCAAAATGAAGAAATTTCACAGTTTAGTGTAAAAAAAAATTTGATTTTCATTTTCAAGGCCTAATTCCAATAAATTCAGCAAAAAAACCTGTGGGGTCAAAATGCTCACTTTACCTCTTGATAAATTCCTTAAGGGGTGTAGTTTCTCAAATGGGGTAACTTCTGGGGGGTTTCTTCTGTTTTGTTCATTCAGCGGCTTTCCAAATGCGACATGGCACCCAAAAGCCATTCCAACTAAATTTGAGCTCTAAAAGCCAAATGGTGTTCCTTCCCTTCTGAGCTCTGCCAAACAGCAGTTTATTACCACATATAGGGTATTGCTGTAATCGGGAGAAATAGTTTTCAAATGTACCCCAACATTTCACCTTTATGCCTTGTAAAAATTAGGAAATTTTACAATTTAGTGCAAAAAAATTGTAGATTTTAATTTTCATGGCCTAATTGCACAGCGAAAAGCCTGTGGGGTCAAAATGCTCACGATACCCCTTGATAAATTCCTTGAGAGGTGCAAAGATTCCTTTTTGGGGTGTTTCCATTGTTTTTGAACCACAAGACCTCTTCAAACCTGACATGGTGCCTAAAATCCACTAGCTGCTCCATTGCTTCTTTGGCCGGTGCTTCAGTCCATTAGTACACTGGAGCCACATGTGGGATATTTCTAAAAACCGCAGAATCTGGGCAATAAATATTCAGTTGCGTTTCTCTGGTAAAACCTCCTGTTTTACAGAAAAAAATAGATTTAAAACAAATTTTCTTAAAAAAAAATGAAATTTGTAAATTTCACCCTTACTTTTCTTTAATTCCTGGGAAATGCCTAAAGGGTTAAACGCTAATTGCTGTTTTGAATACTTTGTTGGGTTCAGTTTTTAAAATGGGGGACTTTCTAATATATAAGTCCCTCAAAACCAGTTCAGAACTGAACTGGTCCCTAGAAAAGGCTTTTGAAACTTTCTTGAAAATGTGAAGAATTGCTGCTAAAGTTCTAAGCCTTGTAACGTCCTAGAAAAAGAAAAGGATGTTAAAAAACCGATGCCAACATAAAGTAGACATATTGGATATGTGAACTAGTAACTATTTTGTGTGGTATTCCTATCTGTCTTACAAGCAGATACATCAAATTTATATAAATGCTCAAAATGTTGGTGTTTTTCATAAATAAACACAGAATGTATCGACCAAATTTTACCACTAACTTAAAATATAATGTGTTACGAGAAAACACTCTACGAATCGCTTGAAAAAATAAAAACATTCCAAAGTTATGACCACTTAAAGTGACATGTCAGATTTAAAAAAAATCCATAAGGCCAAAAAGGCTTTAAGATGTTAAACTTTATAAAACAATTTTCCAATATATTTTCTGTATTAATTCCTCGTGGTTATTAAGATTTCTGCTGTTTTTTATTCAGTAGGAAAATTCATTATTTACTTCTAGTGGATAAAATTCTGTTAATTGTCATGTGATGAATACACATACTGTAACTGTCACGAACCGTACACTAGTGTGATCATCACATGACCAGGACAGAATTTTATCCACTGAAATTAAACAATGAATGTTCCTACTAAATAAGAAGCGGAGATCTTGAAAACCGTGCGTATATTGGCAAATGTTATAACTTTTAACCCCTTGAAATCCAAGCCATTTTTTGATTTTCGTTTTTTAACTCCCTACCTTTTATGAGCCATACCTTTTTTTATTTTTCTGTCAATGCAGCCGTGTGTGAGCTTTTTTTGGCAGGAGGAGTTGTAGTTTCTATTGGCACCGTTTAAAGTGCCATATAATGTATATTTAGGGATCCAGTTGCCCAAAGACCCAGAACAGCTATTTACACTAAATGATCAGTCACTATTAAGCCAAATAGACTCCCAACTAAAGGAATTGAAAATCCCATTTCATTTGCTATGGTGCTCATTTACTCACGCTATACCGGTTGCCACATCAAACCCCATCTCAAGAGGCACGATATCAGCCTTCCATATATTTCTAGAAAACCAAATCCTAGCATTAATTTCTCTTCGCTGACACCAGTATACCTACTCCCCCTCACATTGGATTATCCACTCACTGAAGGTAGCATTTGGAGCAACATGAATAACTTGCCCATATACAAGGATTTCCTGTCCTCTACACCCCCTAGACTAGGCACTATCCCGAAACCTTCATTAGATGACCAGATGAATTTTCTTCATTCTGAGAACATAAAAACATTGAATAAACAGTTCCCCACCCTACAACCCCCATCTTGGTTCGATACTTTACACTGATCCTGTTGGAAGAGACGCTCCTCTTAAACACTCCTTTATTGTAGCTTGGGAAGGAGAACTATCTGTAATGTGGACTAAGGAAGAAGTTATCCTTCGTAATTCTCACGCTTTGGGAGAGATCCAAGAAAACTCTTTAAAATTGCTGACCAGGAGGTTGTACCGCATACCTGTATATCTCCACAAAATCAACCTCCTCCCTGACCATCGTTGCTAGAGATGCATAGGGAATGTAGTCTCGTACCTCCATACATTGTGGGAATGCCCTTTTATTAAGCCTTTTTGACTAGAGATGCTCAATAGTATTCATCGACTAACTGGGAAGAAAATCCCTCCTTCCCCAGCTGTAATCCTACTTTGGGCTCCATCGGCATCATTCAAACCCTCCACCCATTTACTAAGCTCAGCTAAACTCTTAATACCTCTAAACTGGAGGTCTACTTCCCCGCCGAGTTGCGGAGAGTGTAGATAATATTTGCAGAATTGAAGGGTTGGCTAGCTGGGCAGACAGATGACATGATGCGTTCGTTGCCACCTGGTTGGCATAGTGGGAACATAGGAGGTTCTTTATGTTAATCATATTCCTTTTTGTAACAGATCCCCCATCGTTTCTGGCCCCCCTCCCCTAATCCCCTTCCTCCTTTCCCCTCCCTTCCACATTGACATATGCTTAATCGGCTTTTTGGAACATTGTATATAGCTTTTATATCATCTTTTTGATCTATTACCTATAAGAAATTTTAGGGCTATATGTAACTAGGAGGTCTCTTTTATATATATTTTTTTTTATGTTGCAATAGATCCTTATCGATTTATTTGTTTTCGCTTATGCTCCTTTTATTTCTCTGTAGAGGGACTTCTCATCTTTATTTTTTATAAACCATCCAGTGTAAGTCTTCATGAGATAAGTATGATTTAAATTTTTTTGCCCTAATGTATGTTTTCCATTTTTGAAAAAGTTCAAAAAGAGAATTCAAAAATAAAATAAAAAAAGTACCGTATAATGTACTGGGGTGAAATTGGAAAAACTGATTCCTCCATTTTCTTTTGTGTTTCGTTTTTACACCTTTCACCCCGCGGTGAAAGGCGTAAAAAAACGACAATTCTGCTGGTAAACACGATTACGTATTATATAGGTTTTTTTTTTATATTTTACTACTTTTACAAAGAAAAATATTTGATAAAATTTGTTTTGTTTCACCACATCTTTTTTTTTTATTTTTGCGTCAATTGAGCTGTGTGAGGGCGTATTTTTTGCAAACTGTACTTTTTATTGATATCATATTTTGGTACATACACCTTTTTGATCAAGTTTTATTCAATATTTTTTTAGAGCTATGTGACCAAAAACAGCTATTTTGGTGGTTTCAATTTTTTATTTTTTTGTGGCGTTCATTGTGCAAGTTAAATAATGGTATATTGTAATAGTTTGGACTTTAACAGACGCAGCAATACCAATTTTGTTTATTTTTTACATTACTTTAGAGGAAAAATGGGAAAAGGAGGCAGGGCTTAACAGGGGCAGAGTGAAGGCAGACCTGGGGGCCTTCACTAGGCCCCTGGGCTGCCATGACAATTTTGCATTGCGGGAGGGGCAATGAGCTGTCTGAAGGGGCCACCCCCTTCTTTTTAATGCCTCAGATGTTTGTGGTCGCTATTAACCGCAGCATTTGAGGGGTTAAACGGCCGCGATCGCTGTTCCTGGCCGTTAGTCCCGGGCGTCAGCTGTAGTACACAGCTGACACCCGCAGCGTATGGAGCCGGTCCGCGCGTGAGCCCGCTCCATATTACTACCCCTGCACAATGATGTACCGGAATGTCATGGTGCGTTAAGGCGTTTTAATTATACAAAAAATAACAAAAATTTGCTCAAAATGTAAATAAAAGTTTATATATTGCAATGTTGTCATCCTTCCATAAATTGCATTGGTGATCATTTAGGGGGGCGTACTCATTAATGCAGTGTGCTGTACATGCATACATACAGACGTGTGTGCGTGTATGTATATATGTGTGTGTGTGTGTGTGTGTGTGTGTGTGTGTGTGTGTGTGTGTGTATATATACAGTGAAGGAAATAAGTATTTGATCCCTTGCTGATTTTGTAAGTTTGCCCACTGTCAAAGACATGAACAGTCTAGAATTCTAGAATTTTTAGGCTAGGTTAATTTTACCAGTGAGAGGTAGATTATTTAAAAAAAACAAAACAGAAAATCACATAGTCAAAATTATATATATTTATTTGCTTTGTGCACAGAGAAATAAGTATTTGATCCCCTACCAACCATTAAGAGTTCAGCCTCCTCCAGACCAGTTACACGCTCCAAATCAACTTGGTGCCTGCATTAAAGACAGCTGTCTTAAATGGTCACCTGTATAAAAGACTCCTGTCCACAGACTCTAACCTCTACAACATGGGCAAGACCAAAGAGCTTTCTAAGGATGTCAGGGACAAGATCATAGACCTGCACAAGGCTGGAATGGGCTACAAAACCATAAGTAAGACGCTGGGTGAGAAGGAGACAACTGTTGGTGCCATAGTAAGAAAATGGAAGACATACAAAATGACTGTCAATCGACATCGATCTGGGGCTCCATGCAAAATCTCACCTCGTGGGGTATCCTTGATCCTGAGGAAGGTGAGAGCTCAGCCGAAAACTACACGGGGGGAACTTGTTAATGATCGCAAGGCAGCTGGGACCACAGTCACCAAGAAAACCATTGGTAACACATTACGCCGTAATGGATTAAAATCCTGCAGTGCCCGCAAGGTCCCCCTGCTCAAGAAGGCACATGTACAGGCCCATCTGAAGTTTGCAAATGAACATCTGGATGATTCTGAGAGTGATTGGGAGAAGGTGCTGTGGTCAGATGAGACTAAAATTTAGCTCTTTGGCATTAACTCAACTCACCGTGTTTGGAGGAAGAGAAATGCTGCCTATGACCCAAAGAACACCGTCCCCACTGGGTGTTTCTCTGCTAAGGGCACAGGACTACTTCACCGCATCAATGGGAGAATGGATGGAGCCATGTACCATCAAATCCTGAGTGACAACCTCCTTCCCTCCACCAGGACATTAAAAATGGCTCGTGGCTGGGTCTTCCAGCACGACAATGACCCGAAACATACAGCCAAGGCAACAAAGGAGTGGCTCAAAAAGAAGCACATTAAGGTCATGGAGTGGCCTAGCTAGTCTCCAGACCTTAATCCCATCAAAAATTTATGGAGGGAGCTGAAGAGCCTCGAAATCTTAATGATTTACAGATGATCTGCAAAGAGGAGTGGGCCAAAATTCCATCTAACATGTGTGCAAACCTCATCATCAACTACAAAAAAACGTCTGACTGCTGTGCTTGCCAACAAGGGTTTTGCCACCAAGTATTAAGCCTTGTTTGCCAAAGGGATCAAATACTTATTTCTCTGTGCAAAATGCAAATAAATATATATAATTTTGACAATGTGATTTTCTTTTTTTTTTTTTATATAATCTATCTCTCACTGGTAAAATTAACCTAGCCTAAAAATTCTAGACTGTTCATGTCTTTGACAGTGGGCAAACTTACAAAATCAGCAAGGGATCAAATACTTATTTCCTTCACTGTATATATATTAGTGTGTGTGTGTGTGTGTGTGTGTGTGTGTGTGTGTGTGTGTGTAATATGTATGTGTGTGTGTGTATATATATATATATATATATATATATATATATACATACACACACACGTGTGTAATTATATGCCCAAGCACACACACACATACACTACCGTTCAAAAGTTTGGGGTCACCCAGACAATTTTGTGTTTTCCATGAAAAATCACACTTATATTTATCAAATGAGTTGCAAAATGACTAGAAAATATAGTCTAGACATTGACAAGGTTAGAAATAATGATTTTTATTTGAAATAATAATTTTCTCCTTCAAACTTTGCTTTCGTCAAAGAATGCTCCATTTGCAGCAATTACAGCATTGCAGACCTTTGCCATTCTAGCTATTAATTTGCTGAGGTAATCGGGAGAAATTTCACCCCATGCTTCCAGAAGCCCCTCCCACAAGTTGGATTCGCTTGATGGGCACTTCTTGCGTACCATACGGTAAAGCTGCTCCCACAACAGCTCTATGGGGTTGAGATCTGGTGACTGCGCTGGCCACTCCATTACAGATAGAATACCAGCTGCCTGCTTCTTCCCTAAATAGTTCTTGCATAATTTGGAGGTGTGCTTTGGGTCATTGTCCTGTTGTAGGATGAAATTGGCTCCGATCAAGCGCTGTCCACAGGGTATGGCATGGCGTTGCAAAATGGAGTGTTAGCCTTACTTATTCAAAATCCCTTTTACCTTGTACAAATCTCCTACTTTACCAGCACCAAAGCAACCCCAGACCATCACATTACCTCCACCATGCTTGACAGATGGTGTCAGGCACTCTTCCAGCATCTTTTCAGTTGTTCTGCGTCTCACAAATGTTCTTCTGTGTGATCCAAACACCTCAAACTTCGATTCGTCTGTCCATAACACTTTTTTCCAATCTTCCTCTGTCCAATGTCTGTGTGCTTTTGCCCATATTAATCTTTTCCTTTTATTAGCCAGTCTCAGATATGGCTTTTTCTTTGCCACTCTGCCCTGAAGGCCAGCATTCCGGAGTCACCTCTTCACTGTAGACGTTGACACTGGCGTTTTGCGGGTACTATTTAATGAAGCTGCCAGTTGATGACCTGTGAGGCGTCTATTTCTCAAACTAGAGACTCTAATGTACTTGTCTTGTTGCTCAGTTGTGCAGCGGGGCCTCCAACTTCTCTTTCTTCTCTGGTTAGAGCCTGTTTGTGCTGTCCTCTGAAGGGAGTAGTACACACCGTTGTAGGAGTTTCTTGGCAATTTCTCGCATGGAATAGCCTTCATTTCTAAGAACAAGAATAGACTGTCGAGTTTCAAATGAAAGCTCTCTTTTTCTAGCCATTTGGAGAAATTAATCAAAACCACAAATGTAATGCTCCAGATTCTTAACTAGCTCAAAGGAAGGTCAGTTTTATAGCTCCTCTAAACAGCAAAACTGTTTACAGCGGTGCTAACATAATTGCACAAGGGTTTTCAAGTGTTTTCTAATCATCCATTAGCCTTCTAACACAGCAAACACAATGTACAATTAGAACACTGGAGTGATGGTTGCTGGAAATGGGCCTCTATACACCTATGTAGATATTTCATTAAAAACCAGACGTTTGCAGCTAGAATAGTCATTTAGCACATTAACAATGTATAGAGTGTATTTCTGATTAATTTAATGTTATCTTCATTGAAAAAACTGTGCTTTTCTTTCAAAAATAAGGACATTTCTAAGTGACCCTAAACTTTTGAACGGTAGTGTATGCATACACACATGCACACACAGACACATATATACACACATATACATATATATTTATGTGTGTTTGTATATATGTGTGTGTGTATATATATATATATATATATATATATATGTGTGTGTGTGGGGGTTTATATATATATATATATATATATATATATATATATAAATATATATATATGTGGGTATATATTATGTATACATATATATATGTGTATGTGTGTATGTATATATATATATATATACACAGGAAAATGGTGACAGCACTCTGCGAACACGAATGCCACCTAAAACACTATATATACATAAATATGCATTGCTGCTGAATCTACTGACAATAGTGAGGTTCTTAGCGCACATTCTGATCACATTGTGTGAGCCGACCTGCCACGACAAGGCGACCTCACTTATAATGTCGGTCCCTACACTGCTCATTTACCCTGTTCTGGGACTAAGGCCCAATGCACACGAACGTGCTTTTGCGGCCGCAATTACCCCGAAAATCCACTGGAGAATTGCGGCCTCATTAATTCCTATAGGGCCATGCACACGACCGTGGCTTCCACGGTCCGTGCATGGCCCAGGAGCCCGGACTGCAGAAAGAATGGACATGTCTTATTTCGGCCGTGTTCTGCGGTCCAGGCTCATAGCAAATAATGGCGTGGCCATGTGCACGGCCCGCGATTTGCGGGCGGCTTGCGGATGACACTGCGCCGCCGGCTGACCCAAGAATCCCGACTGTGCACATGGCTACAGTCGTGTGCATGAGGCCTAAACCTACAGAATATATTTGGGAAAGGTGGGAACCAGCATTAAACTAATTAAAATCACCCTAGGGCAGAAAAATGAAGGCAGTCACTACATGTACTATATATATATATATATATATATATATATATATATATATATATATATATATATCAGGAACAGAGAGCAAGTAACAGCACCAGGACTTCAATGTTGGGGAGATGTTGGTTTATTCACCACCAGGTGGAAAGAATGAGCAACGTTTCGGTTCACACCTGAACCTTTCTCAAGAAACGTTTGTGAACCGAAACGTTGCTCATTCTTTCCACCTGGTGGTGAATAAACCAACATCTCCCCAACATTGAAGTCCTGGTGCTGTTACTTGCTCTCTGTTCCTGTTATCTTATTCCAAGGAGTTGATTCATCCTTCTACTGGTAACGTGCACATGGCCTGATGTTCAGTTTACCTTGAGTGCTGTGTTTCCTTCACCTATATATATATGTATATATATATATATATATATATATATATATATATATATATATGTGTGTGTGTGTATATATATATATATATATATATATATATATATAATATGTGTGTGTGTGTGTGTGTGTGTTTGTTTCAAGCAAATTCTGATTGTAGTTGAAGAGATTATGGTCCGTTTAAGGGTCCTTGGTATAGAAAAATTTATTTATGGCTGAAATCTCCCCCTTTCCCTTGGATAAGTGCTACTCAAGCAGTCCAGCAGCTACTCATGCCTCATCTCTCCAGTAAAATGCATGTTCTTTTGAGCATCCAGGCAGTTTGGTGGGATAATTGCTATACATGATTGTCTTACGTTACTGACTGGTCAACATTCTTGCGATTCTGCACATCACCACCAAAGTTTGCTCCAGACCCCAGCAGCACATATGCTTCAATGGCATTTTAGTTATTTCACCTCTGCCTCCCCTAGGAGCTACACATCGAATTCATTTTATTAATCACCCAGCCCTAATAAATATATATATCACAAAGGGAGCGGCACTCCAGTAGGCTTACTGGAGTACCGCCTTTTTGTGTCATTATTTCTAACCTGGTGAGTGGAGCACCCCGATTTTACAAAATCACACTTATACTAATCTCTTGTTGTTTTCTTTTCTAGTTCCTCTCACAAATAATGGTGTACCTAATTAATGTTGTGAGCTCCATATTCTGTGGTCATATGGGCAAGATTGAACTAGACTCTGTGACACTTGCTGTAGCTGTAAGTATATAGCATAAAAAGTATCTATTACGGGGAATTTATCGCTGTTTTAATTGAAAAAAAAAGTTGGCCACCACAAAAATAAAAAATGATTTTAAATACAAGTAATTAAAAAAAAAAAAGACAGTTTTACAGGGTGCGTGTGCAATATGTAAATGAGCTGGTTTACTACAAGAGTTGGCACCGATCTTCCTGTAAGATTGGTCCTTGTATGGCCAGCGCACCGTCTCACTATCCTCCGGCAGCATAAGGTTCGGAACGTGAGATCATATTGTGCATCTACGGGAACATTCACATCAATTCTAATAACTTATGTATTTTGTTTGCATTTACTTATTTTTTCCCCTAAATTGTTGGATTGGCCTTTATTCTAAATTTGATTTCCACACATTTTGATATTGCTAATATCAGCCCTATTCTTTTTAGAATTGTATTGCTTATATTCATTAAAATAATATAGAACATTACTATGCCATTATGTTTAACTAGCTGTATTATCTACCAACAGGTTATAAATGTAACCGGTATTTCTGTTGGCATTGGTTTAGCCTCTGTTTGCGATACCCTCATGTCTCAGGTATGTTTGACAGATCTTTAGCAGTGGTGTAGATATAGAGTGTGAAGAGGGTGCAGTCACATCTTGGCCCTGATACTAAATGGGGTCCCAAAGGCCTTTCTGTCACATAAGAACACAGCAGTACTATAAATCGCATGTGATGTCCGAAACCTGTACTCAAGCCTCTACTTATTATTAAAATATAGTAATTGCTTGTATTTACCAGTACAGTATTATTATTATTTTTAGCAGGAGTTGGGGGGTCATCTATCAGCACAATTATTTGTACAATATATTTGTTTTAATTGTAATGTCCCTGGACAATTTGATCCTATAATTTGGAATCTCCAAGGCCTATAAAGCAAAGTTTTTCCATTTTGGTTCTATTAGTAAATAGAAGGTAAATAGGCAAAATATAGACTAACAACAGAATAAGGCCTCATGCACACGACCATGCATTTGCGCCCGCAATTTATCCACATTTTTTAGATAAATTGCGGACCCATTAATTTCTATGGTCCCATGCACACGACCATGGTTTTCATGGGGTCGCGGAAAAAACTCAGGATATGTCAGATTTGCGGGTTCACACCACTGGTGAAACTGTTGTAGATATGTGAATCCTGATGAAACACGGATGCAACAGACCCTTGGTTTTTCGGACCTCAAAACCAATGTGGTCGTGTGAATGAGGCCCAGGTAAGGAGCCTGTAATTTATCAATCTGCTTTTTATGTTTGTAGACAGACCAAAAAAACATGTAATTTTATTTGATATTTTCATTTTGTAAAGTAAAAAAATACACAAATTATATTCCTAGGGTAACTCTGTTCTCATCAAATTCTACATATTTATATATTTGTATTATATATTGAGAAGATTTACAACTTTCCATTTGATTTGAATTCCCTATCATTTCACGATCTTTGCTTGCTGGCTTGGAACAGAAATATTCTTGTTCACATTAAAAAAAAAAAAAAAAGCCCAAAGAAGCCTGGTCCTTGAGGGGTTGAAAAATACACAGAAAATGGTAGTTGTATTTTAGTGATGCCACTAACAAAATCATATGATTCTGAGTACATGGCATTCCTACATGCATTCATCTTGCCTCAATAGTGAAGTTTGTATCCTTGGACATTTATGGCATACCCATGGGTTATGCCATAAATTCCAATAGATGCGGGTCCCACATCTAAAACCCTGCACCTATCTCTAGAACGGGGCCCCCTGAACCCCGTCCTTCCTTGCTCTGCTCCCGCTGCTTCCAGGCCGCTTCCTGATGAGGTGGCTGGAGGTTACGGTAGCTACTCTGTTTCTGTAATTCCCATAGAAGTGAATAGTAGTTAAGGAAATAGCGTAGCACAGCAAACCAAGCTGTTTACATAGCTTCAGAGTTCCAGAAACAGCATAGCTCGAAGTGCTATGGTGTTTTCGTAACTCCCATTCACATCTTACCTCATCAGGAAGTGCCTGTGAATCAGCGGGACCTGAGCAAGGTAGAATGGGGTTCAGGGAGCCCCGTTCTAAAGATAGGACCCGTTTCTATCCGACATTTATGACATATTCTGTGGATATGTCAAATGTCCAAGATGGGAAAACTCCTTTAAGTGCGTCTCAGCTTTTACAGAGTTTGTTTTTTTTTCTCACAGATTCTGTATGGGTCTGTGAGAAAAAAAATTGGAAAGTGCGCCATCACATAGTGCCTATGGGTCTGTGATACGGACCCATAGGGACTCCACGCTCCACAGGCATAGACGAACCATGTTTACATGTTATGCATGAGCCTTTTGAATCTTTGGAAACCTGTAACATTTTTAATAACATAACTTATGCCCCTTCAATCACTTCCCAGTAGTGAAAAAAATGCCAGCTGAAACAGAAGCAAATGCTCATTTGTAGTCAATTCTACATAAAAAAAATGCTTTAGCGAATATACTTTGCAGCAGCACGATGATATACTATATTTAAATTGATAACGTTTTAAATTTAAAAATATGGATGAGCATGTAATGTACTGTATAATATACACTAAGGTTTTTATTTGGCTTAACCCCTTAAGTACACGGGCTATTTTGGACTTGAGGAGAAAACAATTTTTAGATTGTTTTTCCTCTTTGCATCCCAACGCTCAGAACTTTTTTATTTTTTGTTCGACGTACCTGTATGAGACTGTTTTTTTTATATATTTATATGACCGTACATTAGCCTGTGTACTGATAGTACACAGGCAGTTGTTAGGGTATACCAAAGTATGCCCTAACAGGAAATATTGCCATACATCCCTGGCGTCCTTCAATAGAGCCTGGGCTGTATGTCTATATAAGATATGTCCTTCGATCTTGTCACAGGGATTCCCTGTGACGTGATCAAATGGAGGTCACCACCTTCTCATTTTCCCTTTGAATGCTCTGATCAGCTTTGATTGCGGCATTCAAAGGATTAATGGCGGTGATGAGAGGATTCTCTTATCTCTGCGTTAGGGCGGGGCTGCAACTGTGTATTACAGCCGGTACCCCGCACCTGATCACACGTGCACCCTTGCTGTGCCTGCACAATCACCATGATGTCTATACTTGTCATGATGTAGCAACGTCAAGCCGTTCATGACGAGCATAGACATCAAGTGTCGGCAACCCGTTAAAAAATCAACGTCATAATACAAATTGTTGTAATTTTAATGGGAAAAACTTTTTGTTCTATTTCAATTGATTTGGTAGACCATTAAATAATTTGTTAGAAGGATCTGCAGTCTTTTCTGGGATTGTCTCATAAAGACAACCCTTTATCCATATGCTCTATTTGGGCTTCTGAACATCATATAGGAGGTTCCCCGCTCTACGAGCCAGAATCAGAGCCGCTCTTCAGCTCACTCTCTGACAGGCCCATTTTATCTATTCATTACATGGTAAGCCATGACAAATTTAATTTCTTCAGCTTATCAACAAGGCTACAGAGTTCTTTTTGAGAATCTGTAACCCGTGCCACCACAGCCATTTATTTTATATTCATCGGATATGCCATCAATGTCTGATCAGTGGGTGTCTGTTGCCTCTTCTGCTTTTTCATGACATGGTATCCTTTTTTACTAGGTGCTGTCTAGGAACTGAGTGGCAGGCCTGAAAAGTTGAATGGGCTGCTATGCATATGCAATTTTTTTATGTTGTGGCAACACCCTTTTGAGGAGCTTTATTGGTTACAGGGGGAATTTGATATATCTGGGCCTGTCCTATTCTAGTTCTGAATTGCACCTGCTTTCTGCTTGAATAACTTTGCTAATGAAAATATATGAGGCAATGTAAATCCATAAAATATTAGCCAAAATAACTGTAAACTGGAGGTATCAATTAGGTGTAAAATATTTACACCTAATTGATTTTTATTTTAATCTACAAATACTCCACAAATATTGGTAAGAAATTGGTACAGATACTGTGCAAATAAAAGAGGGAAAAAAACAAAAACACAAATATATGAAAAGACACAAAAATATATGGTATGGTTTTGTGCAGCATGAAAATATTCCATTCTTTCCATCCTGTTCATAGTGAACATCATTGTGGTTTTTTACTTCCCGTTAACACATAGACCTATGGAGGAAATAACTTGAAGAGCGTGGGGACAATTCTACAGAGAGGGATTCTTATCTTATTGATATGTTGTTTCCCATGCTGGGCCATATTCATCAACACAGAACAAGTGCTGCTCCTATGTAGACAGAACCCAGAAGTTGCCAGGTGAGCGTTGGTCTACTGTCACATTATATATATCAAGGGAATACTGTTTTATGTGTCTACTTAAGAAAAATAACATCTTAGGTTACTCTATATCCAAGCCTTATGGGTCAAACCGTGGGTTATTGCCGCGATTACAACAAAATAATTTGCCTTATTTTTACGGTAATCATGGTAATAAACCCTGGTTTGACTGCAACGTGTAAATATACCCTTATAGTAGGAAAAATTTTCATTTGCATTAAATACAGTTTAGAATGAAGTCTTATGTGATATTTGAATTCTGACTAGTTGCCGCATAAAGCCTAGATAAAAAATAACCGTAAATAACAGTATTTTGTATTAACTCTACATAACTTATTCGAAATCTGTTTATGTGGCTGAAGCTATTAAAGTTAATTTTTAGAAGAATGTCAGAGATTATTTATCTATCAACTTTCACATGGTTACATGAATAACCTTTGTAACATTTTGTCTTTGATCTAAGTTCATTAATAAGTTTCCAGTTTTATAATGCAGGATTTTCTTTATATTTTTGTTCTAGGTTAACCCAGACATATGTGACGATATTTATGCCTGCTCTACCTGTAAGTTTTTGTTTTTTTTGTGTATTATGAAAAAATAACTACCTTCCATTTGTCACTTTTATTGCATTATTGAAGCAAGGAAATGAGCAGGGAAGGTATTTGTATTGTAGACAATCTGTCACTGAATTTACACAAATAACATTCTACAGTATATTATCTTTGTTAAGCAAATTATTTAAATATTCAATGACATTGTTGAAAAAAGTACAAGTTTTATCCTTACAGTTCAAATTCTAAAAATGCAAACACACCCTTATTAACCCCTTCCCGCTGCAGCCAGTTTTGACCTTTTCTGACAGAATCATTTTTCAAATCTGATATGTCACTTTATGTGGTAACAACTTTGGAATGCTATTACCTATACCATGTCCGATTTGAAGAGGTCTTGTGGTGCCAAAACAAAGGAAACACCCCAAAAAAGACCCTATCTTGGAAACTAAACCCTTAAAGGAAATTCATCTAGGGGTGTAGTGAGCATTTTGACCCCACAGGTGTTTCATAGAATTTATTTGAATTCGGCCGTAAAAATGAAAAACTTAGAATTTTTTTATTACCACAAGGAATAAAGGAGAAAGAACACCTCTACATTTGTAAAGCAATTTCTCCCAATTACAGTAATACCCCATATGTGGTCATAAACGACTGTTTGGACACACAGCAGGGCTCAGAAGGGAAGGGGCGCTATTTACCCTTTGGAGCTTCAATTTTGCTGGAATGGTTTACAGAGGCCATGTCGCATTTGTAAAGTCCCTGAGGGGCCAAAACAGTGGATACCCCCCAAAGTGACCCCATTTTAGAAGCTACACTCCTCAAGGATTTTATCTAGGGGAATAGTGAGCATTTTGATCCCACAGGTTTTTTGCAGAAATTATTGGAATTAGGCTGTGAAAATGAAAATCTAAGTTTTTTTCAAATAAAATTTAGATTAGCTACATTTTTTTCATGTCCACAAGGACTAAAGGAGAAAAAACAACATTCGTAACGCAATATCTCCAGAGAATGGCAATACACCATATGTGGTAGTGGACTGCTGTTCGGACACACAATAGGGCTAAGAAGGGAAAGCGCGCCATTTGGAGCTTAAATTTTGCTGGAATGTTTTGCAGATGCCAAGTCACATTTACAAAGGCCATGGGAGTCCAAAACAATGGAAACTCCCCAGAAGCGACACTATTTAAGAAATAAAATCCCTAAAAGAATGTATCAAGGGGTGTAGTGAAAATTTACACCCACAGGTGTTTTGCAGAAATTAATGCGCAGTGGGATTTAGAAAGTAAAAATAGATTTTCCACAGACATGATATTTTAGTGTCCATCATGTTGTGCCACTAGAGACACACACCCATAAATTGTTAAAGGAATCTTGCTGGGTACGGCAGTGCCATAATTATATGCGTAAACTACTGTTTTGGCACACAGCAGGGCTCAGAGTAAAGGACCACAATTTGGCATTTGGAGCAAGGATTTTGCTGGATTGGTTTGTGGGTGCCATGATGCTTTGGAATAATAATGGGGTAAATTAATGAATAATCCATAGAGGTGTGATATACTTTGAAGCAATCCTTTATGTACAGTTCAGGTTTGTCAGGGCAGGTGTGGCACTCATCAATGGTGTTTCTTCTCCCCTTTTGTAACACGCTTTTCCCCTTTTTTGGGTCCTCCCGTCTTATCAGTGTAAGGGATTTGTCACGTAGGGTGCGTGGACCCACTGGGCCGTACCGCCTTAACGGTATGGCGGCTGGCCTACAGGACACAGGTGAATGTCTATAGTTCGTATAGGTGTACCTGTGGTAACTTCAGACAGTAGCAAGACAGGACCGGATGGGACTAGCCAGCAGGCAGGCACCAAGCGTGGTGTAGCAGGACAGGCGTGGTACACAGCGCAGCACGACTCCAACTCAGTACGGCACTTGGACCAGGATAACACGGGATACAGGTTTCAGGTATCAGGAACGGAAAACACTGGGAACTGGAAGACACTTAGGAGACCATTTGCAGAGACAAACTAGGGTAACGACAACAACGCTCAGGCAATGCAGGAAGGGGCAGAGCCCTTCTTACAGTCCAGGGTGCTCATGGGCTAATTTGGTCTTTAATTCAGGTGTGCGTGCTGGCCCTTTAAGAGCGTGCACGCGCTCCCTACGGGACACAGAGCGAAGCGGAAGTGAGCGCTGGTGTCTCCTGAGGAGGAGACGGGGACCAGCGCTCACTGATCCATGGCTTTGGCCGTCCGGAGGTAAGCAAACTTGGCGGCCCGGGGTCATGGGCATGACAGGATTTCACTGGGAAAGTATTGCCCTGGTACAATACATGGACCATCACTTCTAGAGGTACTGGGGCCCTCCACTTCCTGGTTCCCAAATACAAGGGCCTTGATAACCACCCCTTGAAACTGAAGGAATGTCCCATTCTGGCCTGCACATCAGGATAGCACGTAAGCGTAATACAATGCCAGCTGTACAATGTCAACGTCCAGCTATTTGTACCACACCTTTGTTTTCCGCATGGTACTGTATTGCTTCAGTACTTGATCAGAGGGATCATTCCCTCCCATATACTTATTATAGCCCAGGATACAGTATGGCTTGGGGTCATTGTAGTGGTACCTTGGATAAAGATGGGTGCTGCCATTACCATGTATTGTGGTTAACATAAGGAACATGCGGACATCACTCTTGTCCTTATACTTGACCAACAACATGTTCTCGTTGTTTAGTGCCCTGCTTTCGCCCCTTTTTTAGTGGTTGCCCAATCAGTTTTAGCCTCTCTTGTTTTTGCGCAAAGTGCCACATGCTGCAGTTCTTTTCGTGGAAAGGCAGTTAAATAGTGGGATGCTAGTATAGAAGTTATCCACATAAAGGTGATAACTGTGGTCCAGTAGTAGATGTACCAAATCCCAAACTATTTTCCACTAACTCCCAGGACGGGGGAGCATTCTAAAGGTTCAATTATGGAGTCTTTCCCTTTGTAAACCTTAAGTCTGTGGGTGTACCCCGAGGTACTTTCGCACAGCTTGAACATTTTAATCCATACTTCGTCCTCTTCCTGGGAAGGTATTGGCAAAACTTTAGCCTCCCTTTAAAATAGACATGGAAGTCTATTGAAATGATCTTTTCGTGTAAGCTTGTTGAAATTTGGTGCAGAAATCATCAATGACTGGCCTGATTTTGAATAGGCCATCATATGTGGTGTCATCACACGGTGGGCACTGTGCATTATCATTATAATGCGAAAATGTCTGAATTGTTTCAAAATGTGTCCAGGTCATTGCCATTCAGTAAATTGGGGTGTAGTATAAAATATCCGCACTTCAGTATTGCCTAATCTCTGGCTTCTTCCCTAGCCCAGTGGGGTTTTGGGCTAAAAAATCCAGGGTGTATAAGTTGTCTTGGCCACCATTAAATGTACAATATCCTCATAAAAATAACACCTTCAAAAAGTTAATTCTGATCTGCCTATGAAATCCGGAATCTGAGGCCCATCATTCTCAGGGGGTGTGCTCCACATGGCATCAGTTATCTGAGCGGGGGGGGGGGGGGATTCCTCCACTGTCTGATGAGAAGGACAAGAGGAATGGGGCATATTTATTTTCTCCCTCGCTAGCTGCATCAGTGTCAGAGGCCAGGAGGACGTATGCCTCCTCTGCTGAATAGACCCTTTGGGATGTTTTTATTAACCCCTTCCCGCCGGATCACGTATATAAACGTCATTAAAATCGGTGGCTTACCGCCTTTTCACGTAAATGTACGTCATGGAGATGAAGCTGGTTCAGGAGCTGAGCCAGCGACATCACCACCGGGTGACAGCTGTATGTTACAGCTGGCACCCTAAGGTATCGGCCAGGACCGGAGCTAGCCTCCGATCCGACCGATTAACCCCTCACATGCTGCGTTCAATAGAGATCGCAGCATGTGAGGAGTTTATAGCCACCGGCACCCCAGCAACGTGATCGCTGGGTTGCCGGTGGCTGCAAAGGCGATCGGAGGGCTAATGCTTACCTCCCGATCAGCCTGTAACGGAATCCTCCTATGCCCCGTCGTCGGCGGAGCCCAGGAAGCTTCCGGTAACATCGGCAAGATGGCGCCGGCTCAGCTTCCGGCTCAGAAGCTGAGCCGGCGTCATCAGCAGTGGGTGTCCGCTGTATGTTACAGCGGACACCCCGATCTATCGCCAGGAACCGGAGCTAGCTCCGATTCCTGGCATTAACCCCTTCGATGCAGCGATCCATTGTGATCGCTGCATCCTAGAGGTTTGTAGAAAATCGGCAGCCTTGCCATGCGATGGCAAGGCTGGCGACTGCTACCATGGCAACAGGAGCCCTAACAATGGACTCCTGTCTGCCATTACGTAAGCTGATTAGGCCCCGCCCAGAGGCGGAGCCTGATCGGCTTGCTGTCAGTGAACAACTGACAGTTCCAATACATTGCACTACATAGGTAGTGCAATGTATTAGAACATCAAACAAACAGTTGGACATTCAAGTCCCCTAGTGGGGACTAAAGAAAAGTGTAAAAAAAAGTGTAAAAAAAGTAAAAATAAAAGTTGGAAAACATACAATAAAAGTTTCAAATAATAACACAAAACACAATCGCCCTTTTTCCCTTATAAGTCATTTATTATTGAAAAAAAATAATAAAGCCATACATATTTGGTATCGCAGCGACCGTAACGACCTGAACTATAAAAATATTATGTTATTTATCCAGCGCAGTGAACTCCGTAAAAAAAAAACCTCAAAAACACTGCCATAATTACTGTTTTTTTGGTCACTGTCTTCCAAAAATTGAAATAAAAAGTGATCAAAAAGTCGCATGTATCCAAAAATGGTAGCGATAAAATCTATACCTCGTCTCGCAAAAAAACAAGCCCTCACACAGCTCCATCGATGAAAAAATGTAAAAGTTATGGCTCTCACAACTTGGCGACAGAAAAAATACATTCTCTTTCCAAAAGTAATTTTATTGTGCAAAAAGTTATAAAAAAGTTCTATAAATTTGGTATCGCCGGAATCGTACTGACCCTCAGAATAAAGGTAACATGTAGTTTATAACGTACGGTGAACGGTGTGTATAAAAAAAAAAGTGGCACAAGCTGGGCATGACATATTTGACACTGAATTGGCATATCTAGGGAAACATTTTAATTTGTACCTTCCGCAGCGCAATCATTTATGGAAAAGACACGTGGGGTGAAAATGCTCACTACACCTCTTAATAAATGCCTTGAGGGGTGCAGTTTCCAAAATGGGGTCACTTCTCAGGGGTTTCTTTTATTATTTCACATCAAAGCCTCTGCAATTGTGAACCAATACTTTATAAGTCGCCAAATTAGGCCTCAATTTTACACGGTACTCTTTCACTCCTGAGCCCTGTCGAATGTCCAGGCAAAAGATTAGGGCCACATGTAGGGTGTTTCTAAAACAGGGAAACACCGCATAATAATTGAGAGCTGTCTTGTTATGGTGGCACAAGCCGGGCACCACATATTGGCGTATCTAAGGAAAAATTCCCATTTTCATTCTCCCACATCGTGTGCACACAAATTTCTGCAAAACACCTGTGGGGTTAACATGCTCACTACACCCCTAGGTGAATACCTTGAGGGTGTTGTTTCCAAAATGGGGTCACTTCTGGGGGGGATCCACTGTTTTGGTCCCACAGGGACTTTGCAAATGCAACATAGCGACCAGAAACCAAATGCAGCAAAATCTGTACACCAAAAGCAAATGGCGCTCCTTCCCTTCTGAGCCCTGCCGTGTGCCCAAACAGCATTTTACGACCACGTGTGGGGTATTGCCGTACTCCACAGAAGTTGCTTTACAAGCGTTGGGGTTCTTTTTTTCCTTTATTTGTTGAGAAAATTAAAAATTTGGAGCTAAAGCTACGTCTTATTGAAGAAAAAGGATTTTTTTTATTTTCACTGCCCAATTCTAATAAAATCTATGAAACACCTGTGGGGGCAAAATGCTCACTACACCCCTAGATGGATTCCTCAAGGGGTGTAGTTTTCTCAATGGAGTCACTTTTTTGGCGTTTTCACTGTTTTGGTACCTCAGGGGCTTTGCAAATGCGACATTGCCTCCGCAAACCATTCCTGCTAAATTTGAGCTCCAAAAGCCAAATGGCGCTCTTTCCCTTCTAAGCTCCGCCGTGTGTCCAAACATCCGTTTATAACCACATGTGGGGTATTGTTTTACTCGGGAGAAATTGCTTTACAAATGTTGTGGTGCTTTTTCTCCTTTAGTCCTCGTGGAAATTAGAAAAAATTAGCTAAACCTACATAATCTTTGAAAGAATGACGATTTTTATTTTCACGGCCTACTTCCAATAATTTCTGCAAAAAACCTGCGGGGTCAAAATGCTCACTATACCCCTAGATAATTTCCTCAAGGGGTGTAGTTTCCAAAATGGGGTCACTTTTGGTGGATTTCCACTGTTTTGGCACCGAAAGAGCCCTTGAAATCTGACATGGTGCCTAAAATATTTTGTAATAAAAAGGAGGCCCAAAATCCACTGGGTGCTCCTTTGCTTCTGAGGCCGGTGCTTCAGTCCATTACCACACTAGGGCCACATGTGGGATATTTCTAAAACCTGCAGAATCTGGGCAATAAATATTGAGTTGCGTTTCTCTGGTAAATACTTCTGTGTTACAAAAAAAATAGAATAAAAATGAATTTCTGCAAAAAAAAATGAAATTTGAATATTTCACCTCTACGTTGCTTTAATTCCTGTGAAACGTTTAAAGGGTTAAGAAACTTTCTAAATGCTGTTTTGAATACTTTGAGGGGTGAAGATTTTAAAATGGGGTGACTTTTTGGCGGTTTCTAATATATAAGGCCCTAAAAGCCGCTTCACAACTGAACTGGCCCCTGTAAAAATAGCCTTTTGAAATTTTCTTGAAAATGTGAGAAATTGCTGCTAAAGTTCTAAGCCTTGTAACGTCCTAGAAAAATAAAAGGACGTTCAAAAAACGATGCCAATCTAAAGTAGACATATGGGGGATGTTAATTAGCAACAATTTTGTGTGGTATAACTGCCTGACTTACAAGCAGATACATTTACATTTATAAAAATGCTAATTTTTGCAATTTTTCACCAAATTTTGGTGTTTTTCACTGGTAAATATTGAATTTATCGACCACATTTTTCCACTATCATAAAGTCCAATGTGTCACGAGAAAACAATCTCAGAATCGCTTTGATAGGTAAAAGCGTTCCGGAGTTATTACCACATAAAGTGAAATATGTCAGATTTGAAAAAATGGGTCTGGTCCTGAAGGCCAAAATGAGCTTGGTCCTGAAGGGGTTAAAGGGGTGGGCAGAGTCGTTGGTTGCATGACACCCTGTGTAGGATTATTTTAGGCACAACCCCCATCTGCATATAATTAAAGGTTATGTCTAACACAGCAATCAATGTTTTTTAATTGTCCCAATGCATTTAAAATTAAAAATTAAGCAACGTTGAAAATGTTTTTTGTATTTTTTTATTTTTTTAAATTTACTGCTTCTTTACATCCCCCCGATAACAGACTACAAGCAAACCCTTCATAGTCTGATCCGCCAGTTATACTATTTTGCCCCTGTGCCCTTCCTGCATCATCTTCTACAGTATTATATCTCCCCTCCCTCCATTATCATCTGACTCCCTCTGTATTATCTCTCCCCCCAGTATCATCTCTTCCCTTCCTCCATTATCCTCTGACTCCCCCTTTATTATCCCCCCAGTATCATCATTTGCCTCCCTCCATTATCATCTGACTCCCCCTGTATTATCCCCCTGCATCATCTCTTCCCTCCCTCCATTATCATGACTCCCCCTGTATTATCCCCCTTCCACACTATCATCTACCCCCAGTATTCTCGATCTTCTCCCCAATATCATCTCTCCCCTCCCTCCATTAACATCTGACTCCCCCTGTTTTATCCCCCCAGTATCTACTCCTCTAGTATTATCTTTCCCAGTATCATCTGTCTCCCCATCCCAAAGTATTATCCCCTCCCAAAGTATTATTCCCCTACCAATATAATCTCTCTCTCCCCCAGTATGAACTCCCCCTGCCCCCCAGTACATCTCACCCTCCAGTATCACCTCTCCCAATGAAAGACTTCTGTCCTACCCAGTGAGAAGCACCATATCCTCTTCAGATCTGCAGCATAGTACTGTACTACGTACAGAAACTCTTGCCGATGGCTCTCACAGCTACTGTTCTTTGTAACATGCGAGAGGAAACCTGTCCTCTCTCTCTCGTCAGCAAGAGCAGGACTATTCTGCAAGTCTCTAGAGGATATGGTGCCTTTTACTGGGTAAGACAACTGATGAAAATAGACCCAAAATCTTAAACCTGCGCCAAAAATTAGCACATATGCCAATCAGTGATAAAGGGCACTGAACAGAGCTCAGTGGCCACAGGACATACGCAGGGTGGGAGGGGCAGGGACAGGAAAATGTAGTCACCGATCACTATTGCTGCTGCTATAAAAAAAAATTCAGCAGCACAGTTGACGATGATTTTCACTCACACACAGTGAGTGATCACACACAGGATGCAGAAGAACGCTCTGGAGAAGGATCGCCAGCAACAAAGGCGGCCGCATAGGTCATTATGGGTAAGAGTAGTTATGCACCATCTCTGCTCACCGTTCCTAACCGGAAAGAGGCAGGCAGAGCTGGTGCCAGGTGTTTGAAACATCCGCCATGGCTGTGATTAGTCGCGATCGGGGGAGTGGCTATATTGCCACCTCCCCATCAATACATGGCAGGGTTTGGTGCTGTACTAGACGGCACCAATCGCTACCATTTCACAGTGATTTGTTTCTTGCCACAAATAGCTGCGTTTGGCAGGTCTAGCGATCGCCGGCTGGGGGGTGCGTGATGGCTCCCTCGGTGTCGAGTAAAGATGGCCTGCTGTCAGGGCCAAGCAGCCATCTTTACTTTATCATTGTGTATTTTAGCACAGAGACCATATTCCGATTTGTCATAAGTTTACAACATTTTGAGGGAAGCCCTTGCTTACTATGACGTATACTTACAAAAAATGTCAGGCAGGGGTTAAATCATTTGGTTTTTAACTCCTTAACGACTGCCCAAGTGAAAGAGTTAGCGGCCTTCCTTACCCAACCTCAAGAGACTCCAACTATGTTCCAGACAAAAAGACCTAGAATGGAAGTATATCAGAAGTAGGGGCCCCCCTGCTCAAGAATCAGACTAAGCGCAGGAATGCTTTTATCTGTCTGTAGGGGAATTAGAAGAGGGTGAAGAACCGTTACCTTCAGCCTCATTCTCACAAGAAAGATTCCTCACAGCTAAAAGATCCTATGGACCACAAGTCAGACTATCTTCTAAAGACGTGGGAATCTTCATCCGCCTTGTTCTCAACCAACATTGCAGCTACATCAGTAGCAAGATCAATGTTTTTATATGGTTAACTCAATTAGAAAACCATTTGATAATGAAGACTCCTAGAGAAGACATTCCAAAAACTCTTCCTCTACTTAAAATGGCGACAGGTTTCTTGGCAGACGCATCATCGGTGAGGGCCCTATCCATCGCAAACAAGAAGAGTGTTGTGGCTCAAGACATGATCGGGGGACACAAAATAAAAAAATAAATTGTGTTCTATCCCTTTCTCGTGATCCTTGATGTTCGGTCCACTCCTTGATAATATGTTGGAGAATGCATCTGATAAAAAGGAAGGGAGGTTTCCAGAAGAGAAACCAAAAAAGAGGCCTCCGTTTCAGAGATTTCGTCACAACCGAGCTATAGAGCTAAAGGGAAATCTGGTCGCTGGAGTTACCCCAAAGGGGGAAGAGGTAGAGGGTTTCTTCCCAAGTCCAACAATTCGTTCCAACCCACAAAACAATGATGTCAGGAGTGTGGGGGAAGACTCTTACACTTTAATTCAGAGTGGACCAAATTAACCCAGAATCCTTGGGTGCTACGAATTATAGAAGAGGGATACAAAATAGAATTTTCCTCTCTACTGCCAGAAAAATTTCAGGTAACTTCATACCAATCCAAAGATCTTCAACAGGTCCTCATCAACGAAACCCAGAAACTTATATGAATTAAGGCGATATCTCCCATACGTCTCAACGAAGTAAAAAGGCCATTATTCAAAAATGTTCATGATAAAAAACCTGAACAGATCCTACACGACGATCATCAACCTCAAAGGTTTGAACAAAGGTGTAAAGTATCGGAAGTTCAAGAGGGAGTCTAGCCGAACTACTACTCCACTAATAAATCAAGGGGCATCTGTGTATAATGGATCTAAAGGATGCTTATTATCACATCCCGATCCACTCATTATATAAAAAATATCTGAGATTTGCAATCCAGTATGGTACCTCCATGCTTCACTACCAATTTGTTTGTCTCCCTTTCAGAATCTCCTCAGCCCCCAGGGTGTTTACTAAGACTATTGCCGAAATGTTGGTGTCTCTATGGAAGCAAAATGTGATTATCATCCCATACCTAGATGACTTTCTTCTAGTGGCAGATACCCCATCCATCCGAAGAATCCATCGAACCCAAGTCCTGACCTGACCCATCTGGGTTGGGTGTTGAACTTCGAGAAATCAAATCTTTCTCCCCAAAATTAATTAATATTTCTAGGGGTAGTATTGGACTCCTCCCTTCAATGTTCTTATCTACCACAGGGAAAACAACTTCACCTACAGAACGAGATCAGGACGTTTTTGAGGGAATGCGGATCCTGGGATTGATGACCTCTTATATCCAATCCATTCCGTGGAGTCAATTCCACTCCCGGGAATTACAAAATCTGATTCTATCTTACTGGGATCACAAACAGGAGTCCCTAAATTCAAACATATTGATTCCCCTGTCAGTGAAGAAATCCCTCCTCTGGTGGGTGTCTCTAAACAACCTAAACAGAGGAGTTCCATGGAGGTCTTCTCCATATGTGGTAGTCACCACAGACGCCAGCAAATTAGGTTTGGGCTCTATAATTCAAGACAAACACTTCCAAGACACCAAGGGGGAACAAGACATGCTCATGTCCAAGCTATCTCCGTTTAGATTTTCAGCTGGGCAGAAGAAAATGTACTCTCCGTGTCAGCAGTCCACTTAAAGGGCACAGAAAATCTATCTGCAGACTTTCCGGAAGAAGCTAGATCCAGAAGAATAGTCCTTGAACAAAAATCTTTCAATCTCTAACCCAGAAATGGGGTCTTCCTCAAGTGAATCTATTTGGCACAAATCAGAATGCTCAGGTAGATAAATTTTTCTTCCCTAAACTTCAAGGACAACCCGGTAGGAGTAGATGCGTTGTCCCATCAGTGGGACATGTAGCTGACTTATGCGTTTCCTCCACTCCCACTAATTCCGGCGGTATTAATGAAGGCTCAAGAGGAATTAACAAACCTAATTATAATTCTTCCATACTGGCCAAAAAGGAGCTGGTTCCCAATCCGGAGACCGTTGGCATTGGAAGACCCGATCATACTCCTGGTAAAAAGGGACCTTCTCTCCCAGGGCCTCTTATTTTTTTAAGAAGTGAAGACTCTAAATCTATCAGCATGGATCCTGAAAGGCAAATCCTGAGAAATCCATGGGCTTTCAGACCATTCAACCATTCTTTTAAGCCATAAAGAGGTAACTTCAAAGATCTAATGGAAAATCTGGAAAAAATTACGCTCCTGGCATGGAAATCCAGGACCAGACCCTTTTTCGCCAAATATAGCAAAAATCCTAGATTTTCTACAAGCCGGTTTCAAAAAGGGACTTAGTCCTAGTACCCTAAAAGTACAAATTTTAGCTCTGAGAAATTTTTTGAACACTCCCCTAGCTGAACATAGGTGGATCAAAAGATTTACACAGGCAGTTTCTTAAGTAAAACCATCCCTAAAAATAGGGACCTAAATGTAGTCTTGACGAATCTTTGTGTTCATCCGTTTGAGCCCATCAACTCTATATCCATAAGAGCTTTAACTTTAAAAACAGCATTTTTATTCCTAAAGTGGTTACTTCCTTTCTCAGGGATCAGGAAATAATTTTGCCTTCCCTTTATCCAGATTCAAAAAATCAGCAGAAACAAGGCTACAATTCCCTGGATGTTAGACGTGCTGTACTCCATTACCTGGAGGTAACATCCCCCTGGAGACAAGATAAAAATGTATTTGTCCTATTTGGAGAGAAAAACAAAGGAAAGAAAGCTTCAAGAAGCTCTCTAGCAAGATGGGTGAAAATAACGATTCAAGAAGCCTACAGCTCCCAAGGACTGTGTGCTCCCCTGGGCATAAAAGCTCATTCTACAAGAGCAGTCTCTTCCTCTTGGGCAGGGGCAGAAAGAAGAGAAGCCTCTATGGACCGGATCTACAGAGTTGCCACTTGGTCGGACTATCATACCTTTTGCAGACATCTTAGATTGGACGTTCTGTCCGATACGGATCTTAGTTTTGGACGGAAAGTCCTCCAATCCGTAGTCCTGCCCTGAGCATTATAATTTGGTATTGCTCCTGTGGTGCTGTCATGATGGATGTACTGGAAAGTAGGATTTAGACCTACCGGTAATTGTATTTCAAGGAGTCCATCATGACAGCACTCTTACATTCCCTCCCTTTATTTAAATTTCTGATTTATGCAATTAACATGTCAGTTATTATCCCTAAAAATAAAATAGGGTTGCATCCATCCTGGTGTAGTAATTGGAAAAACATTGTCAAGTGGGTGGTGGGAGGGGCCTTTTAACCTCTCTGTCTTCCTGACCCTATAGAGGTCAATATGGCAACCTCCTGTGTTGCTGTCATGGTGTGGACTCCTGGAAATACAATTACCGGCAGGTCTAATTCCTACTTTTTCTACCCCCCAAACTGCGGGGTGGGGGGGGGGGGGGAATACTATTTCTCCCGCATTATACAAGGCCTTATACAGCCAGGTCAATGAAAAAATAAAAAAGTTATGGCTGTTGAAAGGCAGAAAGGCAAAAAACAGAAAAATGGAGCTGGTCGTTAGGGCTTTTTCAGGCCCGGTCATTAAGGGGTTAAATTGAGATTGGTAGATAACTTTTTCACAAATACTTTATTTACTCACAAAATCATTCAGGAGTTTCATGGAATCATTCATTTGCTCATCACACGTTGCCCTTTCTGTAACAATTGTCCTATGTGGCTTACAAGTAATTTTATCAGCCCTATACACACCTCGTTATTTCTTAAAAATTTTTTGCTAATTTTAATGGCAAGTGTATTGTTTTGTAAATTAATGTATGTTGATTTAAAGGGAACCTGTCACATTAAAAATGCAATCTGATCTGGTGGCAGCATGTTATAGATCAAGAGGAGCTGAGAAAATTCCTATATAGTTTTGTAGGAAAAGATTTAGTAGAACTTGTATTTTATTCTAAATCTCTGCTCTTTCTGGGTTTAGGAGTCCTATTCAGTAGCTGTCAATCATTGAGATGGACCGCCCACGAAGTACAGAATTAGCAGAGGTTTAGATCAATAAATTACAGGTTATACTGAATATTTTCCCACTAAACTATATATCAATCTGCTCCACTCCTCCTGTTCAATAACATGCTGGAAGTTATCAGACTGGATGTTCAACATGACAGGTTCCTTTTAAATACAGATTATAAGATTTGTTATTGCTAAGTTTGGTTCTCATTTTCCATTACAGGCAGTGTTCCTTTATCAGCTACAGACACGATATTTACAAAACCAGGTAAATCTTATGATATTTGCACTTTTGCTAAAGTTGGATCTTGTTTCTTTTAGTATTTTCTTCATATTGGGTGTCTCTCTGTCAAGCATCAATAAAGTAATAGATGTAGTCTTGTCTGTTCATCTAAAAGCAGGAATGGATCCTAGAAGCAAAACCTAGCAAAAACATTCCTAAGGCCAGTTTTTTACACACAACATTTAGCAGCATTTTTCATAGCGGTTTTTGTTTTCATTTTTTTTTTAGTTTGGCTAAAAGAATGCGGCCAGTAATTTGTAGGGAGTCTATAGCTAAATTTGAAAATGTCTGCATACGCAGCGTTTTGGTATGTGGCGTTTTAGGTTCGTTTTTTTGGGTCATGCAATTTTTTTGAGACTGTAACTGTATTTCACAACCACGAAAGGAGTGTGAAGCTGCTCACATGCTGAGCCCGCTCCGTACTCAGAGGTGTCGTCTGTATGTTACATCCGACAAATCAATTCAACGGCCGAGATCTAATAACCACTTAGATGTCATGATCAATAGTGACCACGGCATCTAATCCGTTAGAAAAAGGGAGGCAGACCTGTCAGTCCATCGCCCCCCCTGCGATGGGGTCGCAGGGATGCTAAGTTTTGTGATGGCAGCCTGGGTGCCAAATGAAGGTACCCTAGGGGAACTAAAAAAAAAGTAAAAGCAGTTAAATAAAATTTTTAATACTGTGCTAACAAATAACAAATATAAAAAAAACTCTTGTCCAATTTTTGTTCCTAAAATAATGTAACAAATAACAAAGTAAGCATAATTGGTATTGCCACGTCCCAAAAAGTCTGAACTATTAAAATATCTCATTTTTTTTCACCCACTGGATACTCACAATGCCAGAATTGCTGGTTTTTGGTCACGTCGCTTCCCCAAAAATAGAATAAAAAGTGATCAAAAAGACATACTGTATGTACCCCAAAATGGTACCAATAAACTACAGCTCGCCCCACAAGAAAAAAAAAACATTCGCACTGCTCTATCTAGGGAAAAATAGAATATGGGCCTCAGACACAAAATATATTTTTTTCTTTAAACAAATTTTTTTTTTCTTTTGTAAAAGTAGTTTCAATCATAAAAAAAATTATATATAAATCTGGAATCGCCGTAATTGTATTGACCTACAGAATAAAGTTTAACAGGTCGTTTTAATCGCACGGTTAATGCCGTAACAACAAAACCCCAAAAACAATGGAGGAATCAGTTTTTCTCATTCCTTCCCACAAAGCATTTTTTTTTTGCCGTTTCCCACTATATTATATATTGTAGTACTTTTTGAATGGCTCTATTGAAAACTACAACTTGTCACGCAAAAAACAAGCCTTCATTTGGCGCTGAAAATGAAAAAGTTTGGGCTTTCAGAGGGCGGAAAGGGAAAAATTAATAACATAAAAATGGCTGCGGTGCCAAGGGTTCAAAAAGGGGGTGTCTTCTTGAGACCACATCTTTAAAACATCCGCACATCTATGAACATACATTTACATAAGGAAAATATTTAGAGGAAAAAGACATGGACCGCACAATCCACAGTGTATACGTTGATCTGAGCCGCTAGGCATCATTTCTAAACATGAACATGAGGTTCTTTGTTAACATTTTGATCAAACTGTATAAGCTCACTTGCCACTTCACGGCGACCTCTTTTAAAGTGGGTCCCTACTCTAGCGGTTTCAGAACCGCATGGCGGCCACTGCAGCACCGCTCCTGCAGAGGGAGCAACCCAGGGGCCCAAAAGCACCCATGCCATCAGACCGTGCCAAGCCTCCTTGGCTCTGGGCTACGTCCCCCAACAAATCCAACACCACAGCAACAGGTGCCACCCCACATTAGCAATGTTTCCGTCACCATTGATATCAATGGTGATGCAAACGGAAGCTAAGGTTTCCGTTTGACTTTCCGTTGCGGGGTTCCACGATGGATACCTCTGATGGAACCCCTGAACAGAAAGCGAACGCTGATGTGAACAGGCCCTTAGATGAGCTCCTGTAATGCAGTTTGATAGTTCGTTTTCCCTACATCAGAGAAATGTACAGAGCCTGGTGTAAATTATAAACTTCACAGAATGCGAATCACCAAAGCAAGTTATGTACAACTGCAGACGTTGAGCGAGCATAAAATGTTAGGAGATTTTAGCTCTGAAGCCTTCAGTTTTGCGAACACAGCTCTGGACTATCATGCAAACTGTAACACCTTATCAGTACTAGATAAGCATTGGGATATATTATTTTACTTTTCAGGAAGATTAATTCCATGTTAACTGGAAAAATGTTTTGTTTTTTCAAGGTAAAAACACGGTATGGACCACTTCTGTTACGAAGTGGTCCATTCCATGGTCCTATTATATAAACCTAATCGCGTCTGAATTCATAACTTAGATGTGATTGTTATTATTATGATCTGGATCCTGTGTCAGATTTAAAAGTTGTTTTTAAATCCCTCAAAACATTAAAAAAAATAAAAATATTTAAATTGGGTTTAATGATGTACATAGCCTTTAAACCATGCTGACACATTCTTGTTAAAATTCTGCCAGCTACGGAGGAGCCCAGACTGTGCACAGCTCTCCTTCTATAGAAATCAATGTAACATAACTGTGTCCTTACAGCTTCTGATAGTGTAAAGAAAAAAACTGAATATTTATATGTTGAAATGCAAGACAATTGGGAAACAAGATGATATTACATGAACAAAATGTCAGAATATGCAACAACAATAAATATGTATTGCAAATTCTGTCTTCTACTGAATCAGGACTTTTACAGTATATTCTTTTTATTATTTGAAGCTTTCAGTAATTGTTTTGTTTTGTTTTTTTCCATTCAGGGTATAATATGGCCTCAGGTTATTTCTGGTGTTTCTGTAAACCTCATTAATGCAGCAGTTAATGCCATCTTCATGTATGGCCTGAAGCTAGGAGTGGTGTGAGTCCCCTTATGTATCATAGTTATTACTATAGTGTCTACATCTCATTTGTTAGTACTTTAGAAAGTTAATTGTTCTGTTCAGACTGAATTTTGTGCCAATAGTTTTTGTTTTTTTTACCTAATGTAGGCTTTAGGCCCCATGCACATGGCCGTGCCCGTAATCACGGGCCTCGATTAGGGGCACTTCCGGCCGCTGGCGACCATGGACAGCCATCCGTGTTTTCGACCCCGTGCTCCCATACAAAGCATAGGAACACGGCCTGTAAAAAGCAAAATATAGGACATGTCTTTTGCAGAGGCTTTCTACGGCCATCTTCCCGTAAATATATTTTATTGACTGTGGTCAATAGAAGGGACTGGGGCCGCAATTATGGACAAATTCTACGGACGAATTCTACGGTCATGTGCATGAGGCCTTACTATGTATACACCGATCAGCCATAACATTAAAACTACCTGCCCAATATTGTGTCAGTCACCCTTGTGCTGTCAAAACAGCTCTGACCCTTTGAGGCATGAACTCAACAAGACCTTTGATGGTGTCCTGTGGTTATCTGCCAACAAGATGTTAGCAGCAGATCCTTTAAAGGCCCTTTTACACGGGGCAATGATCGGGCAAATGAGCGTACAATGTGAATGATATAAACAGGGCATTGATCAGCTGATGAATGAGCTAGCTCATCGGCTGATCGAATCTGTTATACATATAGAACGATAAAATGTATTGCTGCATATGTGTGTGTGTTTATATATATATATGTATATATATATATATATATATATATATATATATGTATATATATATATATATATATATTCTACTTTTATATATATATATATATATAATGTGTGTGTGTGTGTGTAAACCGGGTGTGCTGCTGAAATGATGTAAATGCATGGTGACGAACAATCATAGTAACGATCACCCCATACATAACCAATCTTTTATCCTTGTGAAAGGAGCAAATGAGTGCCGATCAACGAGCTGTCTCGATGATCAGCGCTTGTTTTCAAAGCCCATATTGACCCATCAAAAAGGACCTTTCGTCTTGTAAGTTTGAAAGTGGGACCTCCATGGATTGGACTTTTTTTTTTTCAAGCAAATACCACAGATGCTCCATCGGATTGAGATTTGGAGAATTTTTAGGCCAAGTCACCACTCTTTGTTATGTTCCTTAAAGAGGCTCTGTCACCACATTATAAGTGCTCTATCTTCTACATAATGTGATCGGCGCTGTAATGTAGATTACAGCAGTGTTTTTTATTTAGAAGGACGATCAATTTTGACGGAGTTATGACCTATTTTAGATTTATGCTAATGAATTTCTTAATGCCCAACTGGGCGTGTTTTTACTTTTTGACCAAGTAGACTTGTTTATGGCTATTGTCTTTTTCTACACAGCCTCAAACATGTTCTGACACCTTTGTATCCTAGCCAGTATTAATTTTTTTTCAACAATTTGTGCTATTGTAGCTGTTCTGTGGAAACCGAGCAGGCATTCTAGCCTTCAGTCTCTATGTGCATCAATGAGTTTTGAACGCCCTTGACCTTGTTTCCGGATCACCAGTTGTCCTTCGTTCGACAACTTTTGGTAGGGACTAACCACTGCATACTGGAAACACCCCACAAGACGTACCGGTTTGGCGATGCTCTGATCCAGTGGTCTAGTTATCAAAATTTGGCTCTTTTTGCTCAGATCCTTACACTTGCCCATTTTCCCTTCTGTTAACACATCAATTGTTGACTGTTCAAGAACTGACTGTTCACTTGCTGCCTGAGGGGTATGTTCACACGCAGTAGCAAAACAGGCGAAAACAGCTCCTGAATTTCAGAAGTTTTTGCAAGTACTCGCGTTTTTCGCGAGTCTTTTACGGACGTTATCGGAGCTGTTTTTTAATGGAGTCAATGGAAAATGGCTCCAAAAACGTCCCAAGAAGTGACATGCACTTCTTTGACGCGAGCGTATTTTTACGTGCCGTCTTTTGACAGCGACGCGTAAAATTACACCTCATCTGAACAGAACATCGTAAAACCCATTGCAAGCAATGGGCAGATGTTTGCAGATGTAATGGAGCCGTCTTTTCAGACGTAATTCGAGGCGTAAAATGCCCAAATTATGTCTAAAAATAGGCCGTGTGAACATACCCTCACATATCCCACCCCTTGACCGGTGGCATTGTCACAAGATAATCAATGTTATTCACTTCACCTGTCATGTGAAGAACCGCCTGCTGTATATTTACGGCAGATGGACCTGGTCTCTGAAGCATAAATACAACGGCGCCTCAGGGACTGTGCACGCACGATTGCGTTCACACAGACTTGTGCCCTGACTGTTGCTAACAGCACTGGGCATAGATCAGGTGTCACGGTCTCATCGTGTAATCGCTGTGAGAATCATATATCAATATGTATTTCTTTAGAAAACTTCTGCCAAAAAATCTCCTGACTCTTTTCTTCTCACACTTTGTTTCAGTGTAAAGAGAAGAGAGATATGCTTCCAGAAGAATACTATGGGGCAGATTTACTAACACTGTCTAAGTTTTAGACAATGTAAATTTAGAGCAAGCAGTCAGAAAGTGGTGCGTGTTGTATGATAAATTTGACGCACTTTTTGTATAAACCTGTTTCCATCTATCCTTCTATCTTTTTTTATTAGAGTACCTAGAAAAGGCAGGTATTTAATTCAGGGGTTTCATTCAGTTCCATTACCACAGATGTATAAAATCCAGCACCTACCCATGCAGTCTGCCTTTACAAACATTTGTGAAAGTTCTAAAGAGCTCAATGAATTTGAGCGTTGTACTGTAATAAGGTGCCACCGTTGTAACAAGTCAGTTCGTGAAATTTCTTCCCTCCTAGATATTCCACGATCAACTGTGAGTGGTATTATTTCAACTCCACATAACAAAGCGGGATCGCTGAGTGCTGAGTCTCAGTGCATAAATGCCTAGGCCCCATAGTTCGAGTGAAGGGATATCTTAATTTTCCCATAATCATTATTCCCATATCATTCCCATATATCACATGGCAAAGTAAGCCCGTTCTCGTGATCGGTGGGGGTCCCACTGTGTATACACATACACACACACACACACACACACACACACACACACACACACACACACACACACACACACACACACACACCACACACACACACACACGCCCTGTTTAGTCAAGGGGAGAACAAAAACCTGGTCATATTTGGATTTTCAGGAGGAAATTATTGAAGGCTTCATATTTGAAGATCAGGACACTGTATAACGCCCCCAGGCGGAGGATGTCAAATGTTTAACTGAAAGGCGTTTTATCAGTCCTATTCCCCCAACATGTACAAGGAGTAACCCCCAGAAAATGTGCCGTGTCTGCGGAAAACATTGACAATGCAAAGATTCCTGATACTTATCAGCCTCTCAACCAGGCCTGTGCATTCATCCATGTTTTAAGAAATTCCATGCGGTTTCCAATTATTAGAATTAATTTGCAGCTAAACGTATATTTGCCATTTTTTACGTTTCCTTTTTTCCCCTTATTTTACTCCAGACTCCAGAGTGAGGAAGGAAATGGGTGGGGGTAGGATGTAACGTTTGCTTGTCTGCTAATGTTTGACTGCCAGAAAGCCCCTTCATGTGCATAAACCTGCAATTTCTTATTTTTATGAAACCAAAACAAAATTCCTATTATTCCCCTACATCAATTTTTGGAGATCTACATTTCAATTATTTTATATTGAAAATGTTTAAAAAAAAGCTGATTTGTGAAATCGGGCATGTTCATACAGGACGGATACGCTGCGTAAAAGTACACAACATATTCGCCCCCGGACGCCCCAGGGAATTCCGGCCGAAAAATCGCACCAAATTGTGGTGCAGTTTTTTGGGCATGATTGTTTAAAAAAAATAAAGCGCGTGTATATATACCCTCGTCTCCGTAGTCATGGCGACGCGTCCCTCTGTTGTCTGTGCGGCCCGACCTCCTGGGATGACATTTTATCCCATGCTAAAGCTGCAACCTGTGATTGGCTGCAGCAGTCACATAGAATGAAACATCATTCCTGGAGGCTGGGATGGACGCAGGTGTATAGAGATCTGGGTAAGTATAAGCTTTTTTTTTTTTTTTTAATTGTGATTTTTGCGGCGGATTCACCGCATTTCCACCGCAAAAATCGCAACATTTGCTATTTATTGCAGGTTTTCCCTCCCTGCAACTTAATTCAATTTATGAACCTCTTTTTGGCAGATTGTCAACGCACTGTGTGGATGAGATTTGTTCAAATGTCATACACTCTGCTACTACTGTATTACGCTGCGGGTTTTCTGCAACAAAATCTATTGCGGAAAATCTGCAGTGTTTATGCTTAATGTAGCTTAATAAGCTTTTTTTTATTGTAAGCCCTCCTACATCTCTATGTGATAAATAAGGTACACATATTGGGTAACCTCGTGCACTGATGAAGTAGAAGAATGTAAATTATATGAATTTTACCCATGGTCCTTACTGTCTTTGAAAAATGCTTGTATAAAATGACGTATTTGCCAAAAAATGCTAATTTTATTTTGTCAGTCTTATTAAGAAAATTTCAGAACAAAATTGGACTTTCTAAAAAGATGCTAAACCCCTTTAAGTAATCCTTGGGGGTCTACTTTTGTAAATGTATGGGGTGTTTGTAATGTTTAAAGTGCTTCAGGGCCCCCAGAAAACAGTATGCTGCTATAAAATCTGCTGCAGAGTTGATGGACCCAAAAGGCCAAAATAGCCTTCTTTTATGCCAGACCCTGGCACATGCACAGGCGTCATGCACATGACTGCAATTGCAGATAAAATAGAATGCATGCTTTCCTATGGGACACAACTGTGGTTTCCATGGTCTGTGCCAGTGGCGTAACTACCGCGGTAGCAGCAGTAGCGGCTGCTACGGGGCCCGGGGCTTGAGGGGGCCCGTGCCGCCAGCCGACACGCCCTCCCAAATGCCCGGTGGCGCCGCTAGCAGCCGTTATGGCTGCTACAGGGGTAGCACCGCTACTGTGGGGCCCGCGCCACCGAGCCTTACACAGGCACTCTCATGCCTGTAGGTGTCGCTAGCACCGGAGGGGGCCCCGGTGCTAGCGGCAGCCAAATACATATATTAGCACTGAATGGCCGGGCATGTTCCGTGCCTGACCATCCAGTGCCTTACAATGACACTGATTGGCTAGCGGCGCGATGACATCATCGCGCCGCTTCCATGCTTGGAAGGTGCTGATTGGCGGGGCAAGTCATTCTGCCCCGCCAATCAGCGTCATTGAAGGACGCTCATTCAGCTCCTGCAGACATGCTCAGAAGAGAGCATGTCTGCATCGCCAGTGAACAGCGTGGGAACCGGAGAATGTGAGTATGTCAACTTTATATATTTTTTTCCTCATAAAAATGTGAATGGCATTATCTATAGTTGGGGGGTCTATCTACAGGGGGGGTAGTCTTTATGTGGGCTATTATATATAGGGGGGTCTATATGTGGGGCAGTAGCTACAGGGGGGTCTATATGTGGGGATGTGGGCCACTATATACAGGGGGGTCTATATGTGTGCCACTATATACAGGGGGGGTCTGTATGTGGGGATGTGGGCCACTATCTACAGGGGGGTCTATATGTGGGGCAGTATATGTGAGACACTACAGGGGTGGGCTTTATGTAGAGCACTATCTATAGGGGAGCTATTTTTTAGGGTACTTTCTATAGGGGTGGGCTATGTGTGGGACACTATATACAGGGGTGGGTTACCTGTGGGGCACTAGCAACAGGGTGGCTATATGTAGTGCACAGTCTACAGGGGTGGGCTATATGTGGGACAATATCTACAGAGGTGGGCTATACGTGGAGCACTAACTATAGGGGAAGCTATATGTAGGGCAGCACGGTGGCTCAGTGGTTAGCACTATTGCCTTGCAGCTCTGGAGTCCATATGTGGGCACTATCTACAGTGGCTTCTATGTAGGTCACTATCTACAGGGGGCACTATCTACAGGGGGCACGACGGTGTGTGTGTGTGTGTGTGTGTGTGTGTGTGTGTGTGTGTGTGTGTGACAGTTATATTTAGATGTGTTGAGAATTTTAACTTTGTTTACAGGTGCAGAAATGTTTTAAAAGTGAGAAGCTGAAGACATCTAAACAGAAAACTGCAGAAATGGGTCATGCCCGGGAGAAATCCATCATAGATGTCTGAACCGGAGGGAGAAGAAAAGAACTAGAATCTGAGACGTCACCGGTGAGTCACTTAATGTAAATGTTTATTCTGCCTCTAATCAGTATTGTAGTCACTGTATGATCTGCAGCGAGATGATGGTGGTATGATTTTTTTTTGTGAAACCGCATCTCCCAGCATATCCTTATCATTGTTTCGGCCATGCTGGGAGCTGTAGTTTTACGCCGTACAAACCTATGCGCAGTGGCGTAACTACCGCTATAGCAGCCGTAGCGACTTCTACGGGGCCTGCAGCATGAGGGGGCCCGTGCCACCCGCCGGCACGGCCCCTCCCATGGCCGCAGGCTCCGCTAGCAGCCGTTATGGCTGCTACAGCACGACGCCACTGAAGGGGTTGTTCCTACAAAAGACATGCATCCCCTAACCACAGGATAGGGGATACATGTGGGATCGCTGGGACGCCCAGCGATGAGGAGAACGGGGGACCGAAAGTCCCCCCTAAGTTCTCCATGACAAACCTCGGACTTCCGTAGTCTGTCTGCAGCTCCATGGAAATGACCAGCGCTCCTTTCATTTTTATTGAACTGCGCAGACGCCGGAAGTCCGAGGTTAGTCATGGAGAACTTCGGGGGACTTTCAGTCCCCCGTTCTCCTTATCGCTGCCAGCGATCACACATGTATCCCCTATCCTGTGGATGTCCTGTGGATAGGGGATGCATGTCTTTTGTAGGACAAACTATAGGCCGTTTTTTTTTTTGGGGGGGTCTGTATGGCGTAATCTACAGAGGGGGCTGTATGGCGTTATCTACAGAGGGGGTGTGTATGGCGTTATCTACAGGGGGGGTCTGTATGGCGTTATCTACAGAGGGGGCTGTATGGCGTTATCTACAGAGGGGGCTGTATGGCGTTATCTACAGGGGGCTGTGTATGGTGCTATATATAGGGGGGCGCTGTGTGGTGGAATCTATAGGGAGGCACTATCTACAAGGGGGGGGTTGTGTGATACCCAGCAGAGGGGAGGGGCCCCAGTCAAAAGTTTGCTATGGGGCCCAGTCTTTCCTAGTTACGCCCCTGGTCTGTGCGTTGCCCGGACCGTAAAAAAAAATAGGAAATTTCATTATACGATCCGCATTTGCGGTCCAGACTTATTGACATTAATGCATATCTGCTGTGTGCACGGTCTGTGATTGCGGAAGGCCCGCAGATGACATTCTGCAGCCTGTCCGTGCTGTAATCCCGGACCGTACAGACAGCTAAGGTCGTGTGCCGGAGGCCTTACAGTGAATAAAGCACACATATTAGGTATCCCCATACACGGGAGAAGTACAAGTAATTTTACTTGTGGTCCATACTGTGTGTGATCACGGTTTGCATAAAATGACACATTAGCCTTTTTCTTTTCTTTTCTTTTTTTTATATTTTTTTTTATATTTTTCCCACTTTAGAGATAAATAAAAATGATGTATAGAGACATATACAATTAAAACAGTGATGTAATATAACTAGTCCCATTTGGCCAGGGCTACACGGTGACTATGGCTGCAACACAGGTTGCACAACCAAGTTGATTGTGTTGCGCTGCCTGCAATGCAATGTGGACAACACAGTCACAAGAAGTCCAATGGTTTTTTAAATTCCTTCCAACTGTGGTGTCGAGGTAACAGCAACTTGTGGGTCGCAGTGCTACCATATTCACTTTTAATACTTACGCGGCACAGTGATCTTTGGCCGTGCAACCTGGTGTTGTGGCCAAAGTAACCGTGTAGCTGTAGCCTTTCAGTGGCAGCATTGTGAGGGTTCATGTTGATGCGACTATTGTTTAACCTTAGCCTTACAATGATAGTGCAGAATGATTTACTGCATATGATACTGATTTTACATTGCAGAAGTGGTAATTTTCCAGTACTGCTTGCCTAATTGAAGAATATATAAATTGCATGACATAGCCTAAATTTCTGGCATAGTTAAAATACAAGGAAGCAACAAATGCAGTCATGCGTCACATGAGTAAGTAAGAAAGAGCGTACAGATATTTGTTTTCATTTACTTTTGTGTTTGTTTTTTCCATTGTTTCCTTCAGGGGATCAGCGTGGGCAAACACAATATCACAGTTTGCATTGTCTCTAGTGCTTTTTCTTTATATTCTTTGGAAAAAGCTACATCTTTCAACATGGGGGGGTATGTGAGTATTGATACATTTAAATAAGGACACTCATTGATATAGCATGGAAACATTGTAGAGAAACTGTGTGTTATGGCTAATACAGTATATGTGAGTGTTAGGCTGGATTTACACGACCATGTTACGTCCATAATGGAAGGAACGTATTTCGGCCGCTAATCCCGGACCGAACACAGTGCAGGGAGCCAGGCTCCTAGCATCATAGTTATGTAATCATGTTTTCAGTACGGGACAGTTGTCCTGCAGCGAGGCAGGGACTCCTAGCGTCGTACATAACTATGATGCTAGGAGCCCGGCTCCCTGCACTGTGTTCGGTCCGGGACTTCCGGCCGAAATACGTTCCGTCCATTACGGACGTAACATGGTCATGTGAATCCAGCCTTATGGCTAATACAGAATGGTTTATAAATATAAACACTATATATATATATATATATATATATATATATATACACACGAGGAAATAGACGCGGCACTCCAAAAATAGTTGCAAAGATAGTGGTTTATTCACCCATGTACAGAAATAGCTACATTTCAGTCCTCTCAACAGGACCTTTGTCAAGCCTGCTGAGAGGACTGAAACGTAGCTATTTCTGTACATGGGTGAATAAACCACTATCTTTGCAACTAATTTTGAGGTGCTGCGTCTATTTCCTCGTTTGTATATCCAATTCAGGACCGTGTGGATGACGGTCAAGGACGCATAGCACCGTGATACTTTAATTCTCTGAAGTGCTGCTTTTTTCTACCTACTATAAACATTATATATATATATATATATATATATATATATATATATATATATATACATATATATATATATATACATTACATACATACATACACTACCGTTCAAAAATTTGGGGTCACCCAGACAATTTTGTGTTTTCCATGAAAACTCGCACTTATATTTATCAAATGAGTTGCAAAATGACTAGAAAATATAGTCAGGACATTGACAAGGTTAGAAATAATGATTTTTATTTGAAATAATAATTTTCTCCTTCAAACTTTGCTTTCGTCAAAGAATGCTCCATTTGCAGCAATTACAGCATTGCAGACCTTTGGCATTCTAGCTGTTAATTTGCTGAGGTAATCGGGAGAAATTTCACCCCATGCTTCCAGAAGCCCCTCCCACAAGTTGGTTTGACTTGATGGGCACTTCTTGTGTACCATACGGTAAAGCTGCTCCCACAACAGCTCTATGGGGTTGAGATCTGGTGACTGCGCTGGCCACTCCATTACAGATAGAATACCAGCTGCCTGCTTCTTCCCTAAATAGTTATTGCATAATTTGGAGGTGTGCTTTGGGTCATTGTCCTGTTGTAGGATGAAATTGACTCCAATCAAGCGCTGTCCACAGGGTATGGCATGGCGTTGCAAAATGGAGTGATAGCCTTCCTTATTAAAAATCCCTTTTACCTTGTACAAATCTCCCAATTTACCAGCACCAAAGCAACCCCAGACCATTGCATTACCTCCACCATGCTTGACAGATGGCGTCAGGCACTCTTCCAGCATCATTTCAGTTGTTCTGCGTCTCACAAATGTTCTTCTGTGTGATCCAAACACCTCAAACTTCGATTCGTCTGTCCATAACACTTTTTTCCAATCTTCCTCTGTCCAATGTCTGTGTGCTTTTGCCCATATTAATCTTTTCCTTTTATTAGCCAGTCTCAGATATGGCTTTTTCTTTGCCACTCTGCCCTGAAGGCCAGCATCCCGGAGTCGCCTCTTCACTGTAGACGTTGACACTGGCGGTTTGCGGGTACTATTTAATGAAGCTGCCAGTTGAGGACCTGTGAGGCGTCTATTTCTCAAACTAGAGACTCTAATGTACTTGTCTTGTTGCTCAGTTGTGCAGCGGGGCCTCCCACTTCTCTTTCTACTCTGGTTAGAGACTGTTTGTGCTGTCCTCTGAAGGGAGTAGTTCACACCGTTGTAGGAAATCTTCAGTTTCTTGGCAATTTCTCGCATGGAATAGCCTTCATTTCTAAGAACAAGAATAGACTGTCGAGTTTCACATGAAAGCTCTCTTTTTCTAGCCATTTTGAGAGTTTAATCGAACCCACAAATGTAATGCTCCAGATTCTCAACTAGCTCAAAGGAAGGTCAGTTTTATAGCTCCTCTAAACAACAAAACTGTTTACATCGGTGCTAACATAATTGCACAAGGGTTTTCAAGTGTTTTCTAATCATCCATTAGCCTTTTAACACTTCGTAAACACAATGTACCATTAGAACACGGGAGTGATGGTTGCTGGAAATGGGTTTCTATACACCTATGTAGATATTGCATTAAAAACCAGACGTTTGCAGCTAGAATAGTAATTTAGCACATTAACAATGTATAGAGTGTATTTCTGATTAATTTAATGTTATCTTCATTTGAAAAAAACTGGGCTTTTCTTTCAAAAATAAGGAAATTTCTAAGTGACCCTAAACTTTTGAACGGTAGTGTGTATATATATATATATATATATATATATATTTATAAACATTGTCATTGCTGATCTCTGGGGCTGTAACACTGTCTAACAATTTGGGAGATTAATCCTGTATAGCCATCTTCCATACTGTCCGCTTCCATTTGCTATAGTTAATTTACTTGTTCTTATTAGGATTCTTGTTCATACTGCTTTGATGTGATTTTGTTTCTTAGGTTGGTCCAGAGATTGCTTGGAGGAATGGGGCTCCTTTATGCGTTTGGCCATACCAAGCATGCTTATGGTGTGCATTGAATGGTGGAGCTTTGAAATTGGAGGGTTCTTAGCAGGTTAGCCCATATGTACTGTTTCTTCTAACAAATTTTTACAGCGTTTTTTTCCCTTTACAAATGCTTGTAAATATAAGTTCTTGAGTATTTATTCTGCACTATTGTTTAGTGAATCAGAAAAGGTGGCATTTCAGCATATCTAAGGCCAGGGCTACACCTAGATTTTTTATAGTGCTACTGATTCATTTTAACTACTTAGCTACAGATGAAGTCCAAATGAGTACACCGTGTTCCAAATTATTATGCACATTGGATTTAAGTGTCATAAACATTTAATTATTAATTTTTCAATTAAACTCATGGATGGTATTGTGTCTTAGGGCTCTTTGGATCATTGTAATCAATCTCAGACACCTGTGATAATTAGTTTGCCAGGTGTGCCCAATCAAAGGAAAACTATTTAAGTAGGACGTTCCACATTATTAAGCAGGCCACAGGTTTCAAGCAATATGGGAAAGAAAAAGGATCTCTCTGCTGACGAAAAGCGTGAAATAGTGCAATACCTTGGACAAGGTATGAAAACCTTGGATATTTAAAGAAAACGTAAGCGTGATCATCGTACTGTGAAAAGATTTGTGGCTGATTCAGAGCACAGACGGGTTCGTTCAGATAAAGGCATAATGAGGAAGGTTTCTGCCAGACAAATTAATAGGATTAGGAGAGCAGCTGCTAAAATTCCATTGCAAAGCAGCAAACAGGTATTTGAAGCCGCTGGTGCCTCTGGAGTCCCGCGAACCTCAAGGTGTAGAATCCTCCAGAGGTTTGCAAGTGTGCGTAAAGCTATTATTTGGCCACCCCTAACCAATGCTCACAAGCAGAAACGGTTTCAGCGAGCTCAGAAATACATGAAGACTAATTTTCAAACCGTGTCGTTTACTGATGAGTGCCGTGCAACCCTGGATGGTCCAGATGGATGAAGTAGTGGATGGTTGGTGAATGGCCACCATGTCCCAACAAGCCTGAGACCTCAGCAAGGAGGTGGCGGAGTCATGTTTTGGGCTGGAATCATGGGTAGAGAGCTGGTAGGCCCCTTTAGGGTCCCTGACGGTGTGAAAATGACCTCTGCTTAGTACGTAGAGTTTATGACTGACCACTTTCTTCCGTGGTACAAAAAGAAGAACCGTGCCTTCCATAGCAAAATTATCTTCATGCATGACAATGCATCATCTCATTCTGCAAAGAATACCTCTGTGTCATTGGCTGCTATGGGCATAAAAGGAGAGAAACTCATGGTGTGGCCCCCATGTTCCCCTGACCTCAACCCTATTGAGAAACTTTGGAGCATCCTCAAGCAAAATATCTATGTGGGTGGGAGGCAGTTCAAAGCTCTGGGAGGATATTCTGACATCCTGCAAAGATATTCAAGCAGAAACTGTCCAAATACTCACAAATTCAATGGATGCAAGAATTGTGAAGGTGATATCAAAGAAGGGGTCCTATGTTAACATGTAACTTGGCCTGTTACGTTTTTTTGGATTGAAAGAGCTTTTGATTTCTGTAAATATGACCTCCTGATGCTGCAAATTATACAAATTACCATTTTAGTTCTCTTTACAACCTTTAAAATGTTTTGATCTCTGTTGTGCATAATAATTTGAAACAGTGCATTTTGAGGTTTTTTACTTCTAAAAAAAAATCTGTTATCATTAGGAGATTTGTTCAATAAAATTTGCATTATACTCCAACGGTTGATGGCTTGAAGATTATACTGACTGTCATTTGCATCGACTATTTAGGAAAATCAGCGAAAAATAACATTTGCATAATAATTTGGAATGCGGTGTATATTGAGTTGAATGCAGTCTTGGACTGCAGCTGTCACTCAATAGTTAAAATCAATCAGTGGTACTACAAAAAGTCTAGACGTATACCTGGCCCTAAGGCCCCATGCCCACTTCAGTTTTTTCCTTCAGGGCGCTATCCGTTGTTGTCACGGATAGCACCCTAAACCCATTCATTTCAATGGGGCCATGCACACTTCCGTTGTTTTAATGGAACTGTGCGGCCTTTCCGTCAAAAGTAGGGCAGGTCCTACTCCTGCCCGTTTTTGACGGAACAGTCTCGGCCTTCTAATTGAATTTGGTCCATGAAACAATGGGTTGCACACGGAAGCCATCCGTGTTCAGCCCGTGTGTGACAGAACCATCAATAACGGCCGTTCAATGACCGACGGAAGTGTGCATGAGGCCTAAGGCTGGTTTCCCACAGTGCAGATTTGCTGCATATTTTGCCTGCATTTTGTAGGCCAAAACCAGAATTGGATCCAGGGGAGCAGACCTATAAGGCCTTTCTTTATATGGTTTATAGGGTTTGGGCTTAAAAAATACATACAAAATCGGCAGCAATTCTGCACTGTGGGAAACCAACCTTTGGGTCCATTCATGTTGAAGTGTGGTTAGAACCGCAGCGAAAAGCTGCATCCGAAAAGCATTTTTACCATGATTTGGTGCACTTTTTTTATGTGGTTGCAGTTTTTAACACAACTGCATAGAAAAACGTTTTTTCAGTGCGATTCTAACCGCAACGTATTGGGAAACATTTCCACGTTACTTGGGCCGCATGCAGACAATACCACGTCCATATGCGGTGGCCAATAGGCGGTTTGCTGGTTTTACCTTCAAAATTGTGCAGCGCTGAGCCTGCTTCATACGCTGCCGGCGTTAGCTTTGTTTTACAGCTGACACCCGGGACTAACGACCTGGAACAAGGATCGCATTGTTCCTGGCTGTTTAATCCCTCAAATGACCTGAGGCTTTAAAAAGAGGGGGGCTGTCCCCTCTGACAGCTCATTGACGCCGCTACGACACAATCGTGGGGTGCCGATGGTTGTCATGGCAGCCCAGGGGCCTAATGAAGGCCCCAGGTGTGCCTTCACTCTAACAGAAGCCTGTAAAAATGACAATATACTGCAATACATTAGTATTCCAGCGTATTGTACCCAGAGGGACTAATAGAATGTGTAAAAAAAAAGTTAAATAAAGTTATTAGTGGTGAAGAAAAAAATAAAAATTATTAAAAGTTAAAAAAAAACACCTTTTTCCATTTTTCCTCTAAGTAATATAACATTTTTAAAGATAAACTCTTGATATTGCTGCATCTGTAAAAGTCAGAACTATTACAATATACAATTTTTTAACTCGCACAGTGAATGCCATTAACCCCTTAAGGACGCAGCCTAGTTTTGGCCTTAAGGCTCAGAGCCCATTTTTCAAATCTGACATATTTCACTTTATGTGGTAATAACGTCGGAATGCTTAAACCTACCCAAGCGATTCTGAGATTGTTTTCTCGTGACACATTGGGCTTCATGTTCGTGGTAAAATTTGGTCGATATATTCAGTGTTTATTGGTGAAAAATTGCAAAATGTAGAGAAAATTTTGAAAAAATTGCATTTTTCAGAATTTAAATGCATCTGCTTGTAAAACAGACGGTTATACCACCCAAAATAGTTACTAGTTCACATTTCCCATATGTCTACTTTAGATTGGCATCGTTTTTTGAACATTCTTTTATTTTTCTTGGACGTTACAAGGCTTAGAACATAAACAGCAATTTCTCATATTTTTAAGAAAATTTCAAAAGCCTTTTTTTTAAGGTACTTCTTCAGTTCTGAAGAGGCTTTGAGGGGCCTATGTATTAGAAACCCTGATAAAACACCCCATTTTAAAAACTAGACCCCTCAAAGTATTCAAAACAGCATTTAGAAAGTTTTTTAACCCTTCAGGCATTTCACAAGAATTAAAGCAAAGTGGAGGTGAAATTTGCAAATTTCATTTTTCTTGCAGAATTTCAATTTTATTCATTTTTTTTCTGTAACACAGAAGGTTTTACCAGAGAAACACTATAAATATGTATTGTCCAGATTCTGCAGTTTTTAGAAATGTCCCACATGTGGCCCTGCTGCGCTCATGGACTAAAACACAAGCCCCAGAAGCAAAGAAGCACCTAGTGCATTTTGAGTCCTTTTTTATTAGAATATATTTTAGGCAGCATGCCAGGTTTGAAGAGGTGTTGAGGTGCCAAAACAGTAGGAATCCCCCAATAGTGACCCCATTTTGGAAACTACACTCCTCAAGGAATTCATTTATGGTTGTTGTTACCAGTTTGACCACACAGTTTTTTCACAGCACGTATTTGAATTGGGCTGTGAAATGAAAAAAATTTCATTTTTTCCAATAAAATGTCATTTGTGATCAAAATTTCTTATTTTCACAGGGAACAAAATACCCCATTTTGTTGCCCAATTTGTCCTTAGTGTGGCAATACCCCATTTGTGGTGATAAACTACCGTTTGGGCCCATGGGAGGGCTCAGAAGGAAAGGAGCGCTATATGTTTGTTGGAGTCCAGATTTTGCTGGATTGGTTTTCGGGTGCCATGTCGCATTTGCAGAGCCTCAGAGGTATCAAAGCAATGGAAACCCACCAAAAGTGACCCCATTTTGGAAACTACACCCCTCAAGGAATTCATTTATGGTTGTTGTTATTTTGACCACACAGTTTTTTCACACCACCTATTTCAATTGGGCTGTGACATTAAAAAAATGACATTTTTTCCAATAAGACGTAATTTTTTATCAAAATTTCTTATTTTCACAGGGAACAAAATAATCAATTTTGTTGCCCAATTTCTCCTGAGTGCAGCAATACCCCATTTGTGGCAATAAACTGCCGTTTTGGCCCATGGGAGGCCTCAGAAGGGAAGGAGCGCTGTGTGTTCTTTGGAGTACAGATTTTGCTGGTTTGGTTTTCGGGTGCCATGACGCATTTGCAGAGCCCCAGAGGTATCAAAGCAATGGAAACCAACCACAAATGACCCCATTTTGGAAACTACACCCCTCAAGGAATTCATTTATGGGTGTTGTGACCATTTTGACCACATAGTTTTTTCACATAACTTATTTGAATTGGGCTGGGAATGAAAACAAAATTATTTTTTTCAAATAATATGTAGTTTTGGCTGAAAAATTCTTATTTTCACAAGAAACAAAATACCCCATTCTGTTGCGCAATTTGTTCTGAGTGCCGCAATACCCCATTTGTTGTGATAAACTGCGGTTTGGGCCCATGGGAGGGCTCAGAAGGAAAGGACCACCATTTGGCCTACTGGGGATTTTCTAGTGCGAAGTCATGTATGCAGAAGCACCTGAGGTACCAGTACAGTTGAAACCCGCAAGAAGTGACCCCGTTTTAAAAACTACACCCTTAAGGCATTCATCTAGAGGTGTAGTGAGCATTTTGACCGGAGACATACACCCCATAAACTGTAATTTGGGTTCTCACGGGTACGTCAATACCCTACATGTGGCTGTAATCAGCTGCCTAGGCACGCAGCAGGGCTCAGAGGGGAAAGACGAGGGGGGATAAGCTGTGCGGAGTGCATCAGGGTAAGTAAAACTGGGGTAGATTAAAAATCATGGGATGTATGATAAATTTTGAAGCACTCTTTCATACGGAGCCTTAGTTTTTCGGGACATGTGTCACATTGATATATTGTGTCCTTCCTTATCCCCCTCTTATAGCAGACTTTGTACCTCTTTTGACTTTTTTCTTTCTTGCCAGTTTGGGGAACTTCTCCTGGAAAGTGTTGCCCTGGTACGATGCATGTGGCCTCGCCTCCAGAAGTACTGGGTGCCCCCCCCCTTCTTGGTCCATAAAAATTAGTTTCTTGATAACCACCTCTTGAAATTCCAGGAAAGTTCCCGTCTGGCCTGTGCATCGATGTAGCACGTACGCGTTGTACAATGCCATCTGTATGATGTGCCCGGCCAGCTTCTTATACCACACCGCATAGCGCTGTAGGGCTTCAGGGCTTGATCTGACAAGTCCACCCCTCTCATGTACCTATAGTAGTCCAGGATGCAGTCTGGTTTGGGGGTCTCTGTACTGGTACCTCGTACAGGTACATGGGTACTGGTGTGACATCTCTCTTGTCCTTGTACTTGAAACACAATATGTTGCTGCTAGATTGTGCCCTGCTCTCACCCCTTCTGAGCGTTTGCCCTGCAGAGTCTTAGGGAGGCCTCTCAGATTTCTTCTAGCAGTGCCGCATGCCGCAGGACTTCTGGAAGCGAGGCAGTTGAAGAGTGGGACGCTGGTATAAAAATTATCCAGGTAGAGGTGGTAACCCTGGTCCAGCAGTGGGTGCACCAAATCCCACACAATTTTTGCATTAACTCCCAGTAAGGGGGGGGGGCATTCTGGGTGCTGAATACTGGTGTCCTTCCCTTCATATATCCTAAATTTTTAGGTATACCCTGATGCACTCTCGCACAGCTTATGCATCTTATACGCCATAGCTTGCCCTCTTACCCGGCAGGTACTGGCGGAATTGAACCCTCCCTTTAAAATGTACCAAGGACTCATCAATAGAAATACACTTCTCGGGGGTGTATGCTTGGGAAAACCGGGCACTGAAACGGTCTAATAGGGGTCTCCATTTATACAAACGGTCAAAACTGGGGTCATCTCGGGGTGGGCACGGCTCATTATCAGTATAATGTAAGAAGCGAAGTATTGCCTAATTTATTTATTTTTTTAGGTTCCAGTTCAGTTCTGAAGTTGCTTTGAGGGGCCCATATATTAGAAACCCCAATCAAACACCCCATTTTAGAAACTAGACCCCTCAAAGTATTCACAACAGCATTTAGAAAGTTTATGAACCCTTTAGGTGTTTCACAGGAATTTTGAGCAAAGTAGAGGTGAAATCTACTTTTTTTTTGTCAGAAAATCCTTTTTATACCACTTTTTTTTATAACACAAAAGGTTTTATCAGAGAAACGCAACTCAATATTTATTGCCCAGATTCTGCAGTTTTGAGAAATATCCCACATGTGGCCCTAGTGCGGTAATGGACTGAAGCACCGACCTCCGAAGCAAAGGAGCACCTAGTGGATTTTGAGCCCTCCTTTTTATTAGGCACCATGTCCGGTTTGAAGAGGTTTTGTGGTGCCAAAACAGTGGAAACCCACCAAAAGTGACAGCATTTTGGAAACTAGAGACCTTGAGGAATTCATTGTACTTTTCATGGGGTGCATGCGGCTTTTTGATCAGTTTTTATTCTATTTTTAAGTGGCGCGGTGACTAAAAAACAGCAATTCTACTATTGTTTTTTTATTCTATTTTTTTTACAGCGTTCACCGTGCGCTATAAATGACATATTCACTTTATTCTGCGGGGCGATACGATTACGGCGATACCAGATGTTTATAGTTTTTTTTTATGTCTTATGGCGTTTGCACAATAAAATACGTTTTGTAAAAAATCATTCACTTTTTGTGTTATCATATTCTAAGAGCCATAACGTTTTTATTTTTCCATCAATAAAGCCGTGCGAGGACTTATTTTTTGCGTAACGAACTGTAGTGTCCATCAATACCATTTTTAGGTACATGCGACTTTTTGATCTCTTTTTATTCCATTTTTTGCGAAGTGAAGTGACCAAAGAATTGTGATTCTGGGACGGTTTATTATTATTTTATTTTACGGCGTTCACCGCGCGGGATAAATAATAAAATAATTTTGTAGTTCAGGCCATTACGGACGCGGCGATACCAATTATGTATAGTTTATTTGTTTGTTTATATATTTTTATTAATAATAAAGGACTGATAAGGGAAAAGGGGGGATTTTTACTTTTATTACTTTTAAATCTTTTATTTTCTTATTTTTACACATCTTTTTTTAACTTTTTTTTAACTTTTTTACTTTGTCCCACTAGGGGACTTGAGGGCAGGAGGCCCTGATCGCTATTCTAATACACTGCACTACATGCGTAGTGCAGTGTATTAGAACTGTCAGCTACTCACTGACAGCAAGCATAGTGGGTCCTGACTTCGTCAGGACCCACTAGGCTTCCGTCTCTGGGATAGCCGGACGCCATTGTTTGGTGTCTGGTTGCCATAGTCACCATCGCCGGCCGCTATCGTGTAGCAGGCCGGCGATTGCAGCTTAACCCCTAAAAAGCAGTGATCGCTATTGAACACGGCTTTTCAGGGGTTAATCAGCGGGGACACAGCGATCGGTCCCCGCTTCAGGAGCTGTGACAGCCGCTGTACGAGACAGCAGCTGTCACAGCTCCTGTATGTGTCGGGAGGACGGCTGAAACGGCCGTTACTCCCGAGACGTACTATTCCGTCATGGAGCGCGAACAGGGCGCTTACCATGACGTAATAGTACGTCAATGAGCGTTAAGGGGTTAAATTGAAAATGCCAAAATCGCAATTTTTTTGGTCAAGTTAGCGGTGTCTAATAAAAAGTGATCAAAAAGTTGTATGTATCAAAAAAAATTACCAATAAAAACTACAGCTTATCCCACAAAAAATAAGCGCTCACACCGCTCAATTGACGAAAAAAATTAAAAAAAAGTTCTGGCTCTCAGAATGTGATGAAACACAGCAAATAGATTTTTTTTCTTTGTAAAAGTAGTAAAATATATTTTAAAAAAAACCTATATCAATTTTGTATCACTGTAATCGTATACAGCCGCAGAATAAAGTTGTTGTAGCTTTCACCGCATGGTGAAATCCGTAAAAACGAAACCCAAAAAAACAATGGAGGAAGTGCAATTTTTTTCCATTTTCAGGCAGGAAAGATTTTTTTTTCAGATTCCCAGTACATTGTATGGTGCTTTAAATAGTGGCAATAGAAAGTACAACGTGTCCCGCAAAAAATAAGCTCTCACACCACTCTATTGACTGAAAAAGAAAAAAGTTATGGTTCTTGGAATGCGGGGAGAGAAAAACGAAAATGAAAAGGCAAAAAATATGTAATGACGGGGTAGGGAGACAGACAGGTGAGCCCTAATCTACCCGCCACTCAGTCCCTGCCTACTTGCACGGCCCGTCCTAGGCGACGGCGTACAACTGGACGACGGGCCCTATGCTCAATATGTGTACGACAGACAAACAGACAAGGGTACACAGAAGCTAAGGGAAATGGGGCAGTTGCCCACGGCAACACCGTGAGCAACAAGAGTAGTGAACGAGCCGAGTCAACCAGGATTGTACGAGGTACCAAACGCAGAGCAGGAGAGTAGTCAGTAAAGCCAGGGTCAATATGAAGCAGAGGACAATAGTACAAGCAGCAGCAGCAGAGCCAGGAAACAGGCAGAATCACAGGCAAAGGAGGAGCAGGAAATGAAGGTATAAATAGACAGAGGGCGGGAGCTAGCTCCGTCTGGCCAGGCTGTGATAGGCTCTCCCACTCCTCAGCCTCCCAGCCTGAGTGGTAGCAGATTGAGTCACTCTATCAGACTTAGGAGCAGGTGCAGACTGATTAACCACGGGCGTCGACACAGAAGCTGTGTCTGGCAGATCCTTTACAAAATATTTCCGTCCCGAAGGGAATGCAACACAAATGCCCAGTCTGTACCCAGCCTTAGGCCAGGGCTACACATAGACTTTTTGTAGTTCTACTATTTGATTTTAAAGTGTACCTAACTTTTAAGGTAACTTTTCAGAATAAGCTGTCATATATGTGTACATGAGGAATTACACTATTTCTGGTCATATGACCTAGTGGGTGGAGCCTAACTGCCATCATGTCTTCTATAGACTGCACACAGAGAAGAGGAGAATCCTGCTCAACTATCTCTATCACATATAGAGAAGCTGCAGCAGCATGGAGGAGATTATACAGCAGTAATGAACAGTGTAGCTGAAAATCCAGATATATATGGAGATATAATTTCCCAGGAAGCTGCACTGTCTGTCTGTATTTTTCAAATTGCTCCTGCTCCTCCTTCCCTCTCTGTAGACTTGTATCGGAATCGTGTCTTTGTCTGACACACTCTCTCTGCTCTCCCCTCTCCATAGACTTGTATGGGCAGCGTGTTTGTGTCACTCTCTCTTCCTGCTCCGAACTCCTGCACCCCACTACCTTGTCCATAGACTTGGATAGGCAGGCAGTAAAGAGTCACACCCACACCTTCTGCTATCTGTCAATTCTGCTCTGTAACCAGGGATGAATTTTTCTTGACAACAAGAGGTGGACAGTTGATTACAGAAAGGGAGACACCTAGTAGCAGTAAGTTCACACCGAATTTTCATGGTTAAAACAACGAGATTTTAACACGAAGTAAACTAAAAAGTTGATCTATATCAGGTATAATGTTAGATTATAATAAGTTGTTTTGAAAAGTTAGTGTCCATTTAACTCTTGAACTAGTCATAGGCTTACAGCTGAAATGCTTGGGTAATGGGTAAAAGGCAGGCTTCTGTTTAGATGAGTTTTTCTCCCCAAAAGTTGAAAAAAGCCACATAAACACAACATGTAAACCCAGCCTTGACTTTTTGTAGTGCTACTAATTAATTTTAACTCTTGAGTAATAACTACAGTCCACAAGATTGCATGCAACTCAATGTATTCATTTTGATTGTAACTAATTTTTTGTAGCCAATTTTAAACCCATATTACAGCTGAAGCACGTTGTCAAACACATGGGTAATTAAAACAAAAAGCTCATGCTTTTTAAATTGCGTTTTTCTCAGTCTACACAGCAAAACTGACAAATGATCTACAGAAAACAGGAACTATACTACTATTGAAACTATACTACTGCTATAGGGGCTGCACGATGGCTCAGTGCTTAGCATTGTTGCCTTGTTGCACTGAGGTCCTGGGCTTGAATCTAACCAAGGACAACATTTGCATGGCGTTTGTATGTTCATCCCATAGTTGTGGGTTTCCTTCCATACAAAAACATGGTTAATTGACTTTCAGTGAAATTAGTGTGTGTGTCTGTGACTCTGTACAGCACTGTGGAATATGGAGGTGCTATCTAAGTAACAGGAATATATATTCTAATAAATAATAATAATAAAAAAAATAGTGGCCAGTGTAAAAACTGGAATTTCGAAAGATTTTTTTTTTATATGGATAGTCACATAACAAAAACAATGAATAAGTATATAATAAAAACCTGATTTACATTTTCTGATGATACATTTCCTTTTATTTTTATTGAATTGAGGGATTTTATCTTTCATTGATTTTATTTCTGTAGGCCTTATCAGTGTTGTGGAACTGGGGGCTCAGGCTATAATGTTGGAGCTGGCTTCAGCCGCTTATATGGTGAGTTTAAATAAGTTGAAGTAAAGGAAAAAAACTCTGTTAATGTAACATTAATATTATATGGTACATATATTTTCCTACATAACATCTTGACGAATAATGGCATCCAAACCTTATTAGATATATGCTCAAATAACAAAATGCTATCTTTTGAAAACCTATCGCGTCGCTACAAGTTATCTAAAAATGATTTTTATAAAAATCTCCAAACCAGACATGCTTTACAGTCATTCTCACTCCCTTTTCCATCTAAAAAATCCTTACTACACATATGGCTTGCTACTTCCACCACCGAAAAAGGCATATCCCTTTGCTATAAAGTACCAATAAACTCTTATCCTAATGAACTAAACAAATTCAAGTCCCATTGGGAATCTGACTTCAATAAGCAGTTTTACCGACTCTCAATGGAACTCTGCAATAGCATCTGCATTCAGTTGTGCCAACCACATAGAAACAGACAGAAACCTCTTATATAGGTGGTATATTACGCCTGGCAAACTCTATCGATACTACGGTATCTCAGATACCTGTTGGAGATGCGGTGGGAGGTGCACTCTGGTGGGACTCTGGTCCAGTTCTGAAACTATGGAAACAAGTCGGAATAGTTTTGTCCTATGTTTGTGGTTTTCCCATTGTCCTGGATGCTCCTTTGTAGCTGTATTGTCCAATATTCTATCACCTAATAGAACCAAAATATTGCCTACCCTTCTGGTCACCAGGTCTCTTATAGCAAGAAATTGGAAATCCAATAAATTACCTTCACTTACAGAAATTACTCGAAATTTAAACAATAACTGTTGCTATGAATCTACAATTGCCTCATCAATAACCCCTTCACGACAGCCATACGGCTATACACGTTCCAACTGCCGATGCCCCATGCAGTTGTCACATATATAAACAGCAGCCTGGAACGGCTTTAATAAGTGCAGTGCTGCTTCAATGTGAGCAGCGCTCCACTCACGTCTGCGGGGGCTTTGAGAGCCCAGGAATACAACCCCCACTGTAGATAGCGCCACCCTGGCCGGGGATTCCTCTCCTAGAGGGAGCACCCAACGTCTCTCCATCCCTCCTGTAGATAGCAACTCCCCTCCCCCACTGTAGATAGCATCGCACCCCCTCACTGCAGATAGCTCCACCTACACTCCCTCTAGAAGCAGAATCCCCGGTGTCAGATTGCTCTGGCCGGGGATTCCGTTTCTAGAGAGAGCCCCTGACTGTGATGTCAGGGGCTCTCTCTAGGAGCTGAATCCCCAGCCGACACTCTGGCTGTGGATCCACTACTGGAGAAGCCCCTGGCGTTACTATCCATATATGGACCGTGACGTCAGGGGCTACTCCTGGAGCGGAATCCTCGGCCAGAGCGCCGCCAACGCTCTGGCAGGGGATTCTGCTTTTAAAGTTAGCCCTTAACGTCACTGTCCATATATGGACAGAGAGATCAGTGGCTCCCTCTAAGAGCGGAATCACTCTGCCTTTACAGGGAGCTACAGTGGTGCTATCTACAGGAAGGGGTTTCCATTTACAGGGGGCGCTATCTACAGGTGGTGGCGCTATCTACAGGTTCTGGTGGCGATCTACAGGGAGGGCACTATCTACAGGGGGTGTGGTGCTATCTACAGGGGGTGCTATATACAGGGGGTGTGGTGCAATCTGCAGGGGGTGCTATATACAGGGCGTGTGTCACTATCTACATGTGCACTGTGTATGGCACTATGTGGGCACTATTTACAGTGGCAGGGGCGTAGCTAAAGGCTCATGGGCCCCAATGCAAAAGTTCTTATTGGGCCCCCCCGCTGCAAACTTATCATGGCCGACGGCCAACAGCTTTCAGCTGCATCGCTGGGTCTCCTAAATGACCCAACAATGCAGCACTAGCAGCCAGGGGCGTCACTAAGGACTTAAAATGTCAGGGGAAATAGCCCCAATACATATTCCCCCAAAAAGATGTGTATGTGTATATTAGACAGCATATCTATAGCACTACGACCCTATAAACTATGGATAGGATTAGATACAGTGGCTCAGCAGACAGTATCACACATGATAGGATTAGATACAGTGGCTGAGCAGACAGTATCACACATGATAGGATTAGATACAGTGGCCCAGCAGACAGTATCACACATGATTGGATTAGAAACACAGCTCCGCAGACAGTATCACACATGATAGGATTAAATATAGGGCCCAGCTCGCTGATATTGCGGCTCCAGCGCTGGACCCAGGAAAGGTAAGAATAATAATTGTTTTGCTTTTTTATGTGTTACTAATTATTTTCTTGTGTTTTTTTACAGGTTCGGTTGTTGGACTACGTCGGATTCGAGGACTACTTCAACGACAGCGTTTTTTTATTCTCAATAAAATGGTTAATGAGGGTTGTGTGTGTTTTTTTATTTCAATAACTTATTTTTTCTATGTCCTTGTATTTTTTTAAACTTTATTATTACCGCCTCAGTAATAGCCCCTGGCTGATTGACAACCTCCATTACTAAGGCGGGACTTAATGTTATGCCGGTGCAGAAGCTAACACTAACCCCCATTATTACCCCGGTACCCACCGCCACCAGGGGTGCCGGGAAGAGCCAGGTACGATCCAGTACCTGACCATCTGTAGTGATGGTCGGCACTGGGGCGGCCGCAAGCTGGTATTATAAGGCTGGGGAAGGCCAAAAACAGCGGCCCTCCCCACCCTGGTAATGCTAGGCTGCTGCTGTGTTGTATCTGGCTGGTTATGAAAATTGGGGGGGACCCCACATCTTTCTTTCCAATTATTATTATTTTTTTTTTAAATGACGTGGGGTCCCCCCCATTTTCCATAACCAGCCAGATACAATAAAGCAACAGCAGCCTAGCATTACCAGGGTGGGAAGGGCCGCTGTTTCTGGCCTTTCCCAGCCTGATAATACCAGCCTGCGGCCGCCCCGGTGGCTGAGCATCACTACAGATGGACGGGTACTGGTTCGTACCCCGCTCTTCCCAGCACCCCTGGTGTCAGTGGGTACCAGGGTAATAAAGGGGGTTAGTGTTATCCTCTGCACCGGCTAACACTAAGCCCCGCCTTAGTAATGAACGCTGTCACTTAGCCAGCGGCCATTACTAAGGCGGTAGTAATATAGTTTAAAAAAAGAACACAAAGACAAAGAAAAAATATTTTATAAAAATAAAAAAACACACAACCCTCATTAACGATTTTATTGATAGTAAAAAAAGCCGTCATTGAAGTAGTGCTGGAATCCGACGTAGTCCAACGACCGATCCTGTAAAATAACACAAACACAAAAAAAAACATTAGCAACACATGTGGTAGGCTTAGATACAGGGCACATGTGTGATTCTGTCTGTCAAGGTAGGCTTAGATACAGGGTCCAGCAGACAGTTTCACATATGGGCCCTGTATCTAAGCTTACCATGTGGTTATGGTAAGATGCTTAGATACAGGGCCCCAGCAGACAGTAATGTTATACAGTATAGGATTACGGTCAGCTGATTGGCCGGCTCCCGGGAGTCGGACCCCGCCAATCAACTTCAGCAGACAGGGATATTAATTTTACCCTCCTTTTCAGCCGCAGCGGATTTCCTGACCCTTTCCGGGATCAGGATGCTGTGCGCGGCGCATAACGTTGTGACCTCATGCGCTGCGCACAGCGCTGTGACGTCATAACCTCCGCTGCGCTCCGGAAGAAGGAAAGTAAGTACTGCAGTTACTATAGTAACTTTTTATTGATGTGGTGCGGGGGGGCGCGGGCCCCCTGGCTCCGGGGCCCGGTCGCAATTGCGACCGCTGCGACCCCTATTGCTACGCCACTGTACAGTGGGAACCGTGGCACTACGTGGGTACTAGTACTATCTATATTGGCCAATGTGGCACTATCTGCAGGGGCATTGCGGCACTATCTACATGGGCGCTGTGGTGTTTTCAGGTGGCTGGGACAAAAAAACCCTAACAAATAAAATTCATCCTTTTTTTTTTTTTTTTTTTTTTACATTCATAAAAACCGGATGGCAAATGGGCGTTAAAAACGGTCAGACGGCCAGGAAATGGATTCAAATTTTAAGACACATTGATGCAAAAGAGCCATGTAAAACTGCCCTTTTTTTTTTTCTTCGTCGTGTGAATATAGCTTTATAGCCCTCTTCACTCTCACCTCAGAGCGACCCAGGGTAACGGAGAGTGAAGACAACTAATTGTTACAGAGCTGCAACAGTGTGTGTGTGTTAAAAATTCAAAAAAGTGTTGTTTTTTTCACATTTTTAGTGATTTGTCTGCTCATAATTAAAATTAAAAACATGGAATTAATTAAACTAATCTTGAAAATGAAAACCTCATAAAGTCTTGTAAAAAAACAAAGTAAAAATAGTTGTGATATTCAAAGCGGTTGCAAAGATATTATCGTTTAAAGAAGTGCATATCAAAAATGGAAAATTGGACCTAGATTCGGGCATCAATGAACCTTGGTCATGAAAGGGTTAAACAAAAGTAATATATTTTGTAACAAATGGGATGTATGGTTATCGCCCACTTATAATTATAACTAAAAGTATTAAGGCCTGGATGGGTGTCGTGTGCAGTCCCTTGTTTTAACGGACCGAATGAATAGAATGGCCGAGACTGATCGGACCAAAATAGGACCTGTTTCTATTTGTGTCGGAACGGCCACACTGTTCCGTAAAAAATAAAACGTGGTGGGACCCGCATCTATCTGATCTTCATGACATATCCTGTGGATATGTCACAAATGTCCCTCATGGGAAAACCCCTTTAACAAGGGCCTGTTTATTTCTTTCTTTCTGTTTTTTTGTTTTTGTTTTTTTGCATGCATTAAAAAAATGTGCACACTAGAGTGGGTCTGTCAGACTCAAGAGACATAGTTACGGGCTTTGTCTTTTTCTTACTCAATCTCACAAGGCTTTCAAGATAGACAAGAAAATAAAACGAATGCTGCTTCTGCAGTGCCTGCTTAGCGTTAATGTAATAATTGCAAATTTGTGAAAGGTCCTAAAATACTGAATATTAGACTGCTTTAAATTATTGGTTAAGTTCACATCACACAGCAAACATAAGCTCCGAACGTGGTGTGAACAACCCTTAAGATATAAGCATGAAACCTAACAGGTTCTCTTTAAATAATCTAACAATCAATAGTTTATTGGATTACTACTTGAGGTTGGATATTTCTCCTCTTAGAAGCTCATTTTATAAGGCATGATTTATTACATTTACAAGCAAATATTTTTTTCTCCTTAGATTTCTGTTGGATTTAGTGTGGCTGCTAGTGTGAGAATAGGGAATGCTTTAGGAGCAGGAGATGTGGAGCAAGCCAAAACATCCTGTAAAGTTTCCCTTTTATGCATTGGTAAGAGTGATATTAACAATTTCACTGCATTTCAGTATTGCAATAAATTTATATTTGCGTTGTTATTCAGATAACATATAATAGACATGCATATACTACTGTTTGCAGAAAAAAAAAGGGTATTTACCAGTATGTTCTCTATTGGGTTGGATCTGTGTCCACAAGCCAAAAGCCAGCAAGTTAGTTAGGAATCTACACTAGTTTTTGTCAAGGTGCAGTAAGCATACCCCAGGGGGAATGAGCCACAGCCACAAGGCCTCAAATCTAAGACTGCCCTAGCGTTCAGCATTGTTTAATTGCTGTCTTCCAGGGCAATCACATACGAGCCGACATGCTTGAAGAGTAGGTATGTCGGCTCAGGAAGCCTGCTTTCCTATGTGCATCCCGCGCTGTTCACCGCCTTTTATACAGGTCTGTCCAGGGAAACAAGGGGGTGGTAGTCTGATTTTGTTACAGCCGCAGTAAAACTTGTTTTTAGGGAGTAGAGAGTATCTGTCTGACACATTATCAGGGGGTATCTGGCTGACACATTGTTATGGTGGTCTGTAAAGAAGGGGTGGTCTGGTCTGAGGTCTGTAAACTGGGTGTACTAGTCAGGGGTCTGTATGTACCATGGGTTCTGTGAATACAGGGCGGTGTAGTCTGGCGTCTTTATATAAATGGGAAGTCTGGTCTGGGGTCTGTATATACAGGGTGTATCTGGGGTCTTTATATAAAAGGGGGTCTATAAATACAAGATGGTTCTAGTCTGTGGTCTCTATATACAGGGTGGGTCTTGTCTAAGGTTTGTATATACATGGGGGTCTGTATATAAAAGGTCTGGCCTGGGGTCTGTATACAAGGGGGGTCTGGCCTAGGGTCTGTATACAGGGCTGGAGTCTGGGTAAAGGCGGGTTCGTCTGGGGTCTGTATAAAGATGGTTTAGCCTGGGGTCTTTTTCCTTAATTAAGGGGTCTAGTGTGTGGTCTGTATTCATTTTGAGGTCAACTGAAGGTGGTTATATGTACTATTGCTTTAAATGCCGCAGATTGTGGCATATCCTTTATGAAAGGGATGGGGCATAAGGTAAACATTTTAAAACCATTACCCATGGTCCAATAAAAGGAAGAAAATTGATAGGGCCAGATTATAGATAGAACAAAAGGGGCAATTCCACCACCGCATACCATCCATTTTCTTCCTAAGTGCTCTAAGCCAATGGTTCTTAAGGCACAGTATGCACCACAGCCTCAGAGGGTATGCCATGAGTGGAATTTTTTTTCCCAAAGACTGCCATAGCATGTGCAAGTCGACGTGCTTACAGAGTAGGCACATCGGCTCAGGATGCCTGCCATTCTCTCCCACGCTGTGCCTTTCCTGCCACCATCATCCTCTTCCTCCTAGGGTATACAGAAGGGTCTGTAAATACAGCGAGCGGTCTAGTCTTGGGTCTGTGTAAAAAGAGGGGTCTTGTCTAGGGTCTATATATACATGGGGGTTCTCTCCTAGGTTGTCTGTGCAGGGCGGTCTTGCCTGGGGTCAATATAAATGAGGGTCTGTATACGGCGAGGTCTGGCCTGGGTCTGTTTACAGGACTGGGCTGGGGTCTTTATAAAGGGGCATCTGGACTGGGGTGTGTATAAAGGGGGTCTTCCCTGGGGCTACATAATTATTTAAGGGGGTCTAGTGTGAGGTCTGTATTAATTTTGCAGTCTGCCAAAGGTGGAAATATGTACTATCTGGGATTTAAATTATGTAGGTTGGGGGCATATCCTATATATAAATGTGGGGCAATAGGGTAAAAATGTTGCAGTTCCCTTCCTTAAGTTCTCCCGGATGTATCTTCTCAAAAGTTGACAGGTATAATTCAGTGTGACTTACATGAGACAGACAGAAAGAAAATCATTTTATAGAAATTTGAAGACAAATTCAAGTGCCTGTGACTACATCCATTTTAGCTTTAAAACATAATTCTCCCTCTTAAACTTGAATATATACCATACATTATTTTAGCAGCTGCATATATATATATATATATATATATATATATATACAGTGAAGGAAATAAGTATTTGATCCCTTGCTGATTTTGTAAGTTTGCCCACTGTCAAAGACATGAACAGTCTAGAATTTTTAGGCTGGGTTAATTTTACCAGTGAGAGATAGATTATATAAAAAAAAAAAAAACTGAAAATCACATTGTCAAAATTATATATATTTATTTGCATTGTGCACGGAGAAATAAGTATTTGATCCCTTTGGCAAACAAGACTTAATACTTGGTGGCAAAACCCTTGTTGGCAAGCACAGCAGTCAGACGTTTATTGTAGTTGATGATGAGGTTTGCACACATGTTAGATGAAATTTTGGCCTACTCCTCTTTGCAGATCATCTGTAAATCATGAAGATTTCGAGGCTGTCGCTTGGCAACTCGGATCTTCAGTTCCCTCCATAAGTTTTCGATGGGATTAAGGTCTAGAGACTGGCTAGGCCACTCCATGACCTTAATGTGCTTCTTTTTGAGCCACTCCTTTGTTGCCTTGGCTGTATGTTTCGGGTCATTGTCGTGCTGGAAGACCCAGCCACGAGCCATTTTTAATGTCCTGGTGGAGGGAAGGAGGTTGTCACTCAGGATTTGACGGTACATGGCTCCATCCATTCTCCCATTGATGCGGTGAAGTAGTCCTGTGCCCTTAGCAGAGAAACACCCCCAAAACATAATGTTTCCACCTCCATGCTTGACAGTGGGGACGGTGTTCTTTGGGTCATAGGCAGCATTTCTCTTCCTCCAAACACGGCGAGTTGAGTTAATGCCAAAGAGCTAAATTTTAGTCTCATCTGACCACAGCACCTTCTCCCAATCACTCTCAGAATCATCCAGATGTTCATTTTCAAACTTCAGACGGGACTGTACATGTGCCTTCTTGAGCAGGGGGACCTTGCGGGCACTGCAGGATTTTAATCCATTACGGCGTAATGTGTTAGGCCTCATGCACACGACCGTAAAAACTCCCGTTATTACGGGTCGTAATTACGACCCCTAATAACGGGCTCATAGACTTCTATTGGCGACGGGTGCCTTCCCGTTTTCTCACGGGAAGGTGCCCGTGCCGTTGAAAAAGATAGAACATGTCCTATTTCAGGCCGTAATAACGGCACGGACAGTCCATAGAAGTCTATGGAGCTCTCGTAATGACGGGTGGCTACATGTGTGCACCCGTCATTACGGCAGCGTTGCTAAGCGACGTCAGTAAATAGTCACTGTCCAGGGAGCTGAAAGAGTTAACTGATAGGCAGTAACTCTTTCAGCACCCTGGACAGTGACTACCGATCAGTATAAACCTGTCAAAAATAAAAATAAAAGACTTTCATACTTACCGACAACTTCCTGCTTCCTCCAGTCCGGTCTCCCGCCCGTTGCCTTGGAGACGCGTCCCTCTCGACATCCGGCCCGACGTCCTAGATGACGTTTCAGGCCATGTGACCGCTGCAGCCAATCACAGGTCAATCACAGGCTGCAGCGGTCACATGGACTGCCGCGTCATCCAGGGATGTCGGGCTGGATGTGAAGAGAGGGACGCGTCACCAAGACAACGGCCGGGTAAGTATGAATTTCTTTAACTTTTATTACAGAAAAGGCTGTCCCTTCTCTCTATCCTGCACTGATAGAGAGAAGGGGCTGCCGATTAGTGCAGCGCTATTTTGCCGCCAAAAACGTGCCCGTAAATACGGGTGGAATACGGGTGACACCGGACCCATATTTACGGGCACGGGTTCGTAAATACTGGTGCAAAACGGGTGGAATACGTGTGACACCGGACCCGTATTTACGCCAGTATTTACGGGTGGGAAAAAATACGGTCGTGTGCATGAGGCCTAACCAATGGTTTTCTTGGTGACTGTGGTCCCAGCTGCCTTGAGATCATTGACAAGTTCCCCCCGTGTAGTTTTCGGCTGAGCTCTCACCTTCCTCAGGATCAAGGATACCCCACGAGGTGAGATTTTGCATGGAGCCCCAGATCGATGTCGATTGACAGTCATTTTGTATGTCTTCCATTTTCTTACTATTGCACCAACAGTTGTCTCCTTCTCACACAGCGTCTTACTTATGGTTTTGTAGCCAATTCCAGCCTTGTGCAGGTCTATGATCTTGTCCCTGACATCCTTAGAAAGCTCTTTGGTCTTGCCCATGTTGTAGAGGTTAGAGTCAGACTGATTAATTGAGTCTGTGGACAGGAGTCTTTTATACAGGTGACCATGTAAGACAGCTGTCTTTAATGCAGGCACCAAGTTGATTTGGAGCGTGTAACTGGTCTGGAGGAGGCTGAACTCTTAATGGTTGGTAGGGGATCAAATACTTATTTCTCTGCGCACAATGCAAATAAATGTATATAATTTTGACTATGTGACTTTATGTTTGTTTTTTTATATAATCTATCTCTCACTGGTAAAATTAACCTAGCCTAAAAATTCTAGACTGTTCATGACTTTGACAGTGGGCAAACTTACAAAATCAGCAAGGGATCAAATACTTATTTCCTTCACTGTATATATATATATATATATATATATATATATACATATATATATATATATACGCATTATTTTAACAGTCGGTTAATATTTACTTTGTTTTAAAACCGCTACAATATCAATTATTTATTGTTACTTTATTAACATTTATAACTGATCACTTCCTTTGGAATACTCGGTTGAAACTTGTCATTGGGGTACTTGTTTTAGAAAGGTTTTGAAACACCTCTCTACATAACAGCTACACAACACTATGGAGGGGGGCATGAAATGTTGGAGTAAAATGCGCCAAATTTATTACGTCACAAATTTTTCAGCAAATATCCTTTAGGACTCGTCCACACGTAGCAGAATTGCTACTTATTTTCTATCCGGAATTGCGGATGGAAAATATGCCGCAGAATACGGTAGCAGCAAAGTGGCTGAGAGCTATCAAATCTCATCCACACGCTGCGTAAATATTCCGACAATAAATTGACTTGCGGTGCATGTTTTTCAGACCACAGCAAGTCAAGTCCTGCTGCGGAAAGTGGACAGAATTGCTGCGTTTTTCATAGGATATGTCCCCATCTTCTAGCATTGTGAGAAACGCAGCAAAATGTGCACCATTTTCTACAGTCAAAACCGCAGGAAATGCTGCGTTTTTGCTGCAGTGGAAAGTCTGCTACTTTCAACGGAATTGCTGCAGAAATTTTCTGCAGCAATTCCGTTACATATGGACAAGCCCTTATTCTGGATAGCAGAGGAACTTAAGTTACACAGGCCATAGATGGTCAGTGACTTTCATTGACACACCAATCTGCTTAGTTTGAAACTGTAAAGAGAAGACGAGGAGGGGGCAGAGGTGGGCACAGCTGCAGTATCACACTTCACCACTAACGGTTTCCTTCCTCTGCAGATTGAATATAGAAATATATTTTCTATAGTAGAAAAGTAAATATTTGACTCCCATCTGAAAGTGTATTATGTTGAGATGTGATCTTTTTCATATCATACCATGGAGTTTAGTTTTAACTTGTAATAGATCAATTCAGATTGCTATTAGTTCCTGCATGTTCTTGTTTTTTTTTTCTGTTTCAGTGTTCTGTGCTGTTCTGACTGGTAGTTTGCTGGCCGGGCTAAAAGACGTAATTGCTAATATTTTCACTTCAGACAGGTTGGTAAATCAGTATATCTAAATAATATTCTCTACTAGTAGTTATTCACTCCACAGTGATGCACGGCCGCTTTTATACAGAAAAGTATTCTCACAAACTGTTCCCATAATCTTGGAAGCATACAAGTGTCCAAAATGTCTTTGGTATGCTGAAGAATTAAAGGGTTATTCCCAAATTGAGTCTTTTTTTTTTTTTTTAATACATCCTAAACATAAAAATATATTGTTCTAAAAAATTTTTTAATAATAATTTTCGAACTCCCTTTTTCCTCAACTAGATAATGCAGCTAGTGCTGGTTATATTTTCTAAAAGGGGGCGTGAGCGGCTTGATGTTCATCAAGCCCTCTGCTCTGTTCGTGCACGCTCCCGACGTAGTTAGATGCTACTCCCCCCCCCCCTCCCCGTAGCTAACTCCATTGGGACTCCTTCTAGGAGTGTAGTTTCCAACACTCAACCAGGTATTCCTGTCCTGGAGGAGCCCCTGACTGTAGGGTCCATGGTGTAAGCTGCACATAAGTAAACTGTATGAGACAGCGTCCTGCTCTGTCTCCTGTTCTCCTGTCGATCAAATCTGTGGCACTCTGCAAGTTGCCTGGGTGCTGTAGGTAGGGTTCCCACCACGTAGATACTTGCAATGAAAAACTCAAGCACTCCTTCAGTTGAAATATACAAAATAGGTTTATTTTAAATAAGGCAATATAAGATAATACAATCCGGCCTTTATCAAACTCTATTGCCGCTGGTCAATAGAAAAAAACCTAATAGGAAACGACGCTGTGTAGATGGGTAGCTTGTACCATGGGTAAGCGTTTGCTCCTGTCAGCAGTACAGCAGCCCGCGCTGATACACTAACACACTGATACAGGGCTGGCTTCCTTACAACAGATGAGAGCACAGGAGACCAAGCAGGACACGGTCTCATACAGCTGATTTATGTGCAGCTTACACCACAGACAGCTGTCAGTCCATGCGGCTGTGTAGCATAAGTATGTAACAGACAATGTTACATACCTAGTCCTGATAAGGGCTCAGCTAACTCGGCTTTCCTTTGCTGATGTGCCGAGTGCAGGACGGCTCCAGGGCTACTGCGCATGCCTGGGGGCCGTCCTATAGACTTGAATAGAACCCGAGAGGTGGTCAGGCAGGGAGCTACTGCGCATGCTGTAGCAGGCTCTTTCCCGAGATCGCGGCCACCCTCACTGAAAAATAAAGAGGTAGAACAGCGCAAGTGCGGCCACCACCTCAGGAAAGCAGTGGTGGCCGGATCCCTAGGCAACGAGGAATAAACAAAGAGGGGCTGTCAGTAAGATGGAGCCAGGATATCTCGTAAAGTACAGCATTTAAAAAAAAGAAGGTATTTACAAAAATGCCTAATTTTAGGTTGTTAATCTTTGTAGGTATATTTGTCAAGATGGGAACACCC
>NC_134688.1:237921900-237926900 GCF_050947455.1 Rhinoderma darwinii
TGAGGGCTGGTTTGTTGCGGGACGAGCTGTAGTTATTATTGGTACCATTTTGGGGTACATGCAACTTTTTGATCACCTTTTATCCTATTTTTTGGGATGCTAGGTAAACAAAAAAACGCAATTCTGGCACAGCTTTTTTTGTTTTTTTTATACAGCGTTCACCACGCATTATAAACTACATGTTAACTTTATTTTGTGGGTCAGTACGATTCCGGCGATACCTAATTTATAGCACTTTTTTATGTTTTACAACTTTTTGCACAATAAAATTACTTTTGTAAAAAGAATGTATTTTTTCTGTCGCCAAGTTGTGAGAACCATAACGTTTTAATTTTTTTGTCGACAGAGCTGTATGAGGGCTTGTTTTTTGCGGGACGAGCTATAGTTTTTATAGGTACCATTTTTGGATACGTGCGACTTTTTGATCACTTTTTATTCTAATATTTGTAGAGCAAAGTGACCAAAAAACAGAAACTCTGGTAAAGTTTTTTACGTTTTTTTTTACGCTGTTCACCGCGTGCAATAAATAATATAATATTTTGATGCCTCAGGTCGTTACGGTCGTGGCGATACCAAATACATATGGTTTATTATTATTTTTCAATAATAAAGGACTTGATAAGAGTAAAAGGGGGATTGTGTTTTATTTGATTACTTGAAACTTTTATTGTTTTCAAACTTTTATTTTTTGCACTTTTTTTACACTTTTTTTACACTTTTCTTCAAGTCCCACTAGGGGACTTGAAGGTCCAATGGTCAGTTGTTTTTTTTTCTAATACATTGCACTACCTATGTAGTGCAATGTATTAGATCTGTCAGTCATTCACTGACAGCAAGCCGATTAGGCTTCGCCTCCCGGCGGGGCCTAAATCGGCTTCCGTAATGGCAGAGCAGGAGACCATTGTGTCTCCTGTTGCCATAACAGCAGTCGCCAGTCCCGATTGCCTGTCAGGGCTGGCGATCTGCTAGTAACCGCTACGATGCAGCAATCGCTTTCGATTGCTGCATCGAAGGGGTTAATGGCAGGGATCGGAGCTAGCTCCGGTTCCTGCCGTTACAGGTGGATGTCAGCTGTACAGTACAGCTGACTTCCACCGCTGATGACGCCGGGCGGATCTTGACCGGCTTCGGTGCTAGGCAGACCGGGAGGCCAGTATTAGGCCTCCGGTTGCCATTGCAGCCACCGGAAACCCGGGAAATTCATTACTGGGGTTTCGATGAGCTGCAAACACCTTAAGTGCAGCGATCGCGTTTGAGCGCTGCACTTAAGGGGTTAATGGCGGGGATCGAAGCTAATTTCGGTCCCCGCCGTTACAGCCGGATGTCAGCTGTAAGATACAGCTGAGATCCGGTGATGATGGCACCGGCTCAGCTTCTGAGCCGGTCCCAAACATTCGGCGTACATGTACGGCAAGATGCGGGAAGTCAATGCTTTCCATGACGTACATGTACGGCAAATGTCGGGAAGGGGTTAATATTTCCAATACTGTTTTGACATTATGACACTATGTTTGTAAACCGAAAACACGTGGTGCTTTTCTGTTTTCAATCATAGTTTTGACTATGACATAGTTTTGAAGTGCTTCCGTGTGGTGCGCATGATTTTCACGCACCCATTTACTTCAATGGGTGCGTGATGCGCGAACAACGCACCAATATAGGACATGTTGTGCGTTTCACTGACAGTCTATGGGGCCGTGCAGACAAACATAGGGCTGTGCGAGGCGCGTGAAAACCACGCGCGTTGCACGGACGTATATCACACGAGCGCTCATCAGCCTGATCTACTGCGACGCCAAAAGACGTCCCTGTAGACTAAGCACCTTCACCGCCTGACGTCAAAAGACAGTGGGCGGTTGGGAAGGAGTTAACAACTGGAGGTATCTGCATGCTACGTATACGGGTGGATTTACACGAGCGTGTGCGTTTTGCGCTCGCAAAAAAACGCGGCATTTTGCATGCGCAAAAGGCACTTAAAGAGGCTCTGTCACCAGATTTTGCAACCCCTATCTCCTATTGCAGCAGATCGGCGCTGCAATGTAGATAACAGTAAAGTTGTTTGTTTTTTTCAAAAACGAGCACTTTTGGCCAAGTTATGACCATTTTTATATTTATGCAAATGAGGCTTTCTTAATTTTAAACACGCCCAGTTGTACTTATGTCCAAGTGGGCGTGTATTGTGTGTGTACATCTGGGCGTTTTTACTTCTTTTACTAGCTGGGCGTTGTGAATAGAAGTGTATGATGCTGACGAATCAGCATCATCCACTTCTCTTCGTTACCACCCAGCTTCTGGCAGTGCACAGACACACAGCGTGTTCTCGAGAGATCACGCTGTGACGTCACTTCCTGCCCCAGGTCCTGTATCGTGTCGAACGAGCGAGGACACATCGGTACCAGGCGACAGAGGCTACATCGACTTACCTGCAAACGCCGATGCTGCAGCAGAATCAACTGTAGCCTCTGTCGCTAGCATCATACACTTCTATTCACAACGCCCAGCTAGTAAAAGAAGTAAAAACGCCCAGATGTACACACAATACACGCCCAGTTGTACATAACTTTAAACACGCCCAGTTGTACTTAAAGCCTCATTTGCATAAATATAAAAATGGTCATAATTTGGCCAAAAATGCTCGTTTTTGAAAAAAAAAAACACGTTACTCTTATCTACATTGCAGCGCCGATCTGCTGCAATAGGAGATAGGGGTTGCAAAATCTGGTGACAGAGCCTCTTAACCCCTTAACGACCAAGGACGAAAATGTACGTCATGGTCGGCTGCTAGTTCCCGCACCATGACGTACATTTTCGTCCGCATTTCAAACTGTCACTCTGTGTAAACACAGAGTGACAGACCCGCGCTGACAGCTGTCCCCGACAGCTGAGACATCAGTCTTGCCGGACAGCGGACCATCACCGCTGATTTCGGCAGTTAACCCCTTAAGTGCGGCGACGGATTGCCCTCGCCGCATTTAAGTGGTTTGAAGCACATCAGCAGCCCCCACGAAGTGATCGTGGGGGCTACCGATGCTTGTCACGGCAATCGGAGGTCAGATAATGACCTCCGGGTTGCCATGCACGGAAGCCTCGGAGGAGCAGCCTCCGGCCGTTCCTCCTCTGCTTCCTGTCAGTGTGACAGTCACGTCACAATGACAGTTAGAGTACATTACACTACGTGTGTAGTGTAATGTACTCTAGCAGCGATCAAAGCTGCAAGACTAAGTGTCCCCTAGTGGGACAAGTAAAAAAAGTAAAAAAAAAGTAATAAAAATGTTTTAAAAAAAGTGTAAAAATAAAAGTTAGAAGTTCTATAAACACTAAATGCTTTTTTTCCTATAATAAGACTTTTATTATAGAAAAAAATGAACACGTTAAAAAAGTACACATATTTGGTATCGCCGCGTTCGTAACGAACACAACTATAAAACTATAATGTTATTTTTCCCGCACGATGAACACCCCAAAAAAAATCAATAAAAAACTACGACAGAATCGCAATTTTTTGGGTCACCACCCCTCCCTAAATAAAGAATAAAAAGTGATCAAAAAGTCGCATGTACCCGAAAATAGTACCAATAAAAACTTCTACCCGTCCCGCAAAAAACAAGCCCTTACACAGCTTTTTTGACTAAAAAATTATGGCTCTCAGAATATGGTGACACAGAATTTTTTTTTTATAAATAAGTCATTTTATTGCGCAAACGCTAAAAAAAAGGACCAAACCTATATACATATGGTATCGCCGTAATCGTACCAACCCGCAGAATAAAGTAAAAATGTCATTTATAGCGTACGGTGAGCGCCGCAAAAAAAAACCTAAAAAAACGGTGTCAGAATTCCTGTTTTTTGCTCAGGATTGCAAAAAAATTGAATAAAAAGTGATCAAAAAAATCGCATGTACCCCAAAATGGTACCAATGAAAACTACAGATTGTCCCGCCACAAATAAGCCCTCACACCGCTCTATTGATGGAAAAATAAAAAAGTTATGGCTCTTGGAAAGCGGGGAGTGAAAATCTAAAATATGAAAGCAAAAAATGGATCAGTCCTGAAAGGTTAATTCATTTCTAATGAAAAAACGTATGACAACATGTTGGGTATTTCCGTACTCGGGAGACATTGCTTTATAAAAAAATGGTTGTTTTTTTCCTCCTTTATCGCTTGTGAAAATGAGAAAATGCAACATTTTAGTGGAAAAAAATTTGATATTAATTTTCGCGCCCTAATTCTAATAAACTCTGCAAAAGACCCGTGGGGTCTAAATGCTCACTATACCCCTAGAAAATCCTTGAAGGTTTTTCCAAAATGGGGTCACTTTTGGTGGGTTTCCACTGTTTTGGTCCCTCCAGTGCATTGCAAATGCGACATGGCACCGAAAACCATTCCAGCAAAATCATAAATCCAAATGGCGCTCCTTCCATTCTGAGCCCTGCTGTGGGTCCAAACAGCAGTTTATTACCACATATGGGGTATTGTCGTAATCGGGAGACATTGCTTTACAAATGTTGGGGTGCATTTTCTTCGTTATTCTTGTAAATAATAAAATTTCTATGTTGTTTCAGAAAAAAGTACATTTTAATTCTTACAGACTAATTTCAATATATTTAGCGAAAAACCTGTGTGGTCAAAATGCTAACTATACCCCTAGATAAATACCTTAAGGGGTCTAGTTTTTGAAATGGGGTCGTTTATGGGGAGTTTCTATCGTTCTGGCAGCTCAAAGCTTCTCCAAATGTACATTGGGGCCTAAAACATTTTCAAGCAAAATATGAGTCCTGAAAGCCTCCGGGTGTTCCCTTCCTTTGGGGCCCTGCCGTGTGTCCAAACAACGCATTAGGGCCACAATGTGGGTATTTTTAAAACAGGAAGAAAAAGGGTGATAGATTTTGGGGTTTGTTTCTTCATTTTCATTGTTCGCTTTACAAAGAAATCGGTCTTCAACAAATACTTTTATGAAAAAAGTGAAATTATTATTTTTTTCACCTGCTATGCATTAAATTT